>NW_019385764.1:9402-29543 GCF_000671375.1 Centruroides sculpturatus
ATCCTCCAAAGAAAGTTATTTGGTAAAGGAAAGTAAAGCCCACACATGTTGCAGCATACGAACAGAATAATCTTACAATAGGAAAAGGTGCAGTCATAGCAATACAATAGGAGGCTACATTGGTCAGCGAAGTGATAGTGATAGATACTGCAGCGTTGGAATAAGTATCTTTCATACGTTTGGCAACAACTTTTTTCGAATCAGTGATCCTCCAACAAGCTATCATCACAAAGGCATCATCGATTTCTGTAGCTAAATATACAATATATTAGCTCAAGATCAAGTTAATTTGCTACTATTATTACTTACCCAAAATGATAAAAAGTATGACAACGTTGGTACTCGGATTGTCAACTCCTGCTGCACTCAACAGACCAAAAGACGAAACTGTTGCTAAACCAGCAGAAACGACAGCAGCTACTCCCATCCACGGTTTGCTCTTAACCCAGTCGTTAGTCATGTACATCAGGACACATAAGATAGTAATTACTGTTACTGAAACTCCTATTAGAAGAGTTATGTTACCAGCAAGAACTGGAATTTCTAATTCAACGGACGTCACTGGACATGGAGATATTTTTATGTAGTTAAATTTAAATTCTTTTATTCGCGAATAAAACGTTTTTCGCCATTGTGCTATCAATTCTTTTTTAGTGATATCGCTCTCGTCCGTTGGGTATAACAAACAGACGGCAGCCATTTCCTGTATATTTCCATTATTGTCAGTTTTTACTCCACCAGCATTCAGAGACATTAGTTTGTAAGTGACTGACAATTTGTCAATCTGAACGGGATATTTGAATTTTATTTTTCTAGAAATGACTTCATTGATGTGATTCACCATTGATAATATGGGATTCTCGAAACATTTATTGTTAACGATCCCGCAAATTTCTTGATACTGTATAAGTGGAAAAAAACTGATTTGGTCGTTAATTAAGACGTTTATTAACCGGGGTTCCACTGTACTTATTACTGAGGTTGTTAATTTAAAATTATTAAATTAAATTAGTGTAAGTCGTTATCAAAAATTGTAAGAGAAAAGCTTTCATTTTCTTCAAAGATTATTTTCAAAATATGCAGTGTAAGAGCTACAGTAAATATTCACTTATCTTTTGCACAAAGCTTTGTACCATTATACTTCAATAAAAAAAAAGTGTACAAATTTATTCAATAATAAAATATAGACATACATTTTATTACCAGATAAATACTATGAACAGCAGTTATTATTTTAAGAAATATTTAAAACTGCTCTTTCACAGTTTTGAGCATGTATGAAAATTGTTTTCATTGTATTCTATATTTTCTAGATTCTAAACTGACTTAACTTCTACATATACACGTGTATTTTCATATAAAAATCAATTTCCACAAAATAAAATAATATATATTTAATATTATAAGTAAACTATGTTCAAAACTTAATTGTAATCTGAAATTTTGGGTTATTTCTCTTTGATAATCTGTTTTTAAATAGGTCATTTAGAATGAATTGAATATGATATTAAAGTTAAACAATTCATCAGCATGAAAATGTCTTTTTGACATTTTTCAATTAGTTTTTCTTTCCAATCCATTGCTTAATTTTTTGTTCCATTAAGAAATATTTATAAATAAGTTTATATTCTCTTTGATAGCAAAAGCATAATTTAGATTCAAATCATACGGAAAATATGGAATTTATATATTTGAATTCTTTTAAAATATATATTTAAAACTACTTATCTATTTTTATTTTTAACTATTTTTTCATTTTTATTTTTGCTAATATGCTTTACTCCAGATGATCTATTTTTTACTAAGCTGCAAACAATTCGTTTCACTGCTCTACCAACATCATCAGCTGTAATATCTTGATTTGCAAGAATTAACCAATCTTCTTCATTAACACCTGGAGGTACTTCTAATATTCTTTTAGATATTCCAAACTTTCCTGAAGCAGCTCCACCAGTTGATATAACTGGGATGATAATTTGATCATTCCAAACGAATTCTTGAATTTCATTTGCAACTCTTGGTCCACCTTCTATAACAATACATATATCAAAAACTGATGCAACTACAGATACTCTTTCTGCAGATACTTCTCCATTAACTATAATGGATATATTTTTTGCCAGATTGTCGAATTCTTCGATTTCCATTAAAATTTCTTTCTTTAAACTCTTCTATTTTCAGATAATGAGTACTTTGCATTCTGTATTCACGAAACTCATGAAACTGAAAAAATCTGAAATTACAGAAAAATTTGCTAAAACGTTTCAACTGAGATGTTGTACAACGCAACAATAGGAACTAATAATATATTTGAGCTTTCTGCATGAAAATATAACTAAATACTCTTGAAAATAAGATTATTTCGAAATTCTGAATATACCGTGTTTGTATAACGATCAGCCAAAACATTCTAACAATCTACTTAATATGATATTGATCTTCACCGGTTGCGAAATTCCACAAAACGTAACTAAAAATATTTATAAAATAGTACAAAAGTAGTAAATTGTCCACATGTAGTATCCTAGAGCCCTACAGATATTTCAATTCACTACTTGTAGCCCAATCTTGCAACCGTCTTTAATGGTTAACCCTGTTATAGTTTAGTGGGGATTTCCGACACTTTAACGTTTTAAAAGTTGCACTATACATAGATTTTGCGATTAATATCTGTTTCCCCTTCAGTAACTTAATGATTTTGTGTATACAGCATGCTCAGAATTTACTACGGTGTTGCGGCAACTGCTGTAAGAGAAAGACAACATTACTTAGTGAGATTTTCAAATATCCCACAGTATTAATCACTTTTTCTGGATTTAACAATATTTATCTAGTTTATTTTTATTTTTATAATAAATGTAATTTCAGTGCATTTATTATTTATAACATAAATCGACTTTTTACTCCCGTTTAAAATTATTATAAGTTTATTTTAATAAGTTTTATTTCCGTACAAATTCAAAATGGCAATGAACTTTGATGATTTGTGGAATGCCGAAGGCACAGGTGTAGAGGTATTCAGATTGACAATGTCATTACAACGCTTCCGATTCCTCTTACGCTGCCTAAGATTCGATGGAAAAGTAACACGCCGTGCAAAAAGATAAGTGAATAAGGTTGCTTCAATTAGAGAATTGTTTGAAATATTTGTTGACAAATGTGATAAAAATCACTTTTCATCAGAGTGTGTTACAATTGATAATATACTTCCAGCTTTCTGGGGTAAATCTAAATCTCCCTTTAGACAATATATACCAAGCAAACCACCCAAGTATGAAATAAACATATAGGAAATGGCTGATGCAAAAACGCATTATGTTTGTAAAATAGAAACAAATGCCAAAAATCATCCTGATGGCCCATTGAAGTTAGATAATTCGGCTATTGGTGTGGTCTCGAGGCTCAAAGATTTCAAGATCAGATAGAAACGTCACTTTTGACAACTGGTACACATCTTTCTCGCTAGTCAAAAGGATACTCGATGTCCATAATTTGAGTTCGGTGAGCACACTTCGAAAAAACAAGTGTGAAATTCATAAGGAATTCTTAAATATCAACAACAGATGTAATTATGACAGTATGTTTGGTTTCACAGACAAAATTGCACTGGTTTTATACATCCCACAGACTAAAACAAAAAAAAATGTCGTTCTTCTCAGCAGAATTCACTATAAAGACATAATTGACCCATATTCTGGTAATAAAAAAGTCCTCAATTTATTTTCTTCTACAATACAACTAAAGGAGGCGTTAATATGGTCGACCAGATGGCAGTCATATATGACATTTGAAGAAATAGCCGTTGTTGGTCCGTGACAGTTTTCTATACTCTTCTGTACATCTCAGACATAAATTTCTACATCCTATATATCTACACTATCAAACTTCTCACGAAAAACACTAAACCGCTGCAGCTTTATCAAGCAGGTAGCTATGCAACTTATAGATGATAATCTGAAGAAGAGAAAGCAAAGCATACGTGTGAATAGAAATTTCAGGAAAGAAATTAAAAGAATATTGCCATCTTGCTCAAGCCCTGCCACCCTCAAACACCACACGAAACAAAAAGATGTGCATTCTGTCTCAGGTCAGGCAATCGTAAAATAAAAATAGTGTGCAGCGAGAGTTGAAAACATGCATGTAAAGAACAAAGCAAGTTACTTGTTAGTTGCATTGAGTACCAAAACATTCCTAGGTTTATTCAAACTGAGACATAGATGTTTACAGTATTTACAATGTATTTCCTGTACCAATCAGTGTGTACAGACATGATGTGAGAATAGTGTTTCTCACACGGGTGTAAAGACATGACAATCTAACATTCATCTTCTGTAGACAAATCATGATTTGAGACAATGAACCACTTAACCATGTTTAACCATAGCATTCATTGTTATGTGAATGCAAAATTTTTCAATACTCATCACTTGCCTTGATACCTTCAATCATTACAGTTGCATATTCCTACTTCCATGACATACCAAATCAGTACGAGTAAGGTATTCGCTCTGGTCACATTTACATCAAAAAAGCAACAAAAACAATAATAATAATATTAATATAATAATAATAATACAATAATAATAATAATAATAATAATATAATAATAATAATAATACTTGCTCTTATCAGAGCATGTTCCTCTGGCCAATGTTCGTTCTCTTTATGACATTTTATTTAAGTGAGGGGGCTTTTGACATTAACCTTATATACCCCTGGAATGTTGACAACAGTAAAAAAATTGTAATTCCACTATAACTACAAATAAATACATTACTATATAGTGAGGATTTCTAGTTACACACTTGCCAACTTTTTATCCTCGTGTTATCACAATATGCCACTTGACCCCAAGTTGGACTTGAAGACCACTTGACCCCAAGTTGGACTTGAAGAAAAAGTAGGCATGTCATGCAAGTAAGAAACATGTAGGATTTAGTCTGTAATTTTTACTCCAAAGATACAATGTGAATGAATTCACAAGCATGACACAATGTTACTACAAGAGTTATTGTGGCAAACCAGAATTGATTAAATTTACTAGAGGTGTAGGCAAAAAAGCATTATCATTCAGAAATATCTACACAACAGTGAAATGGGAAATGGATAATTTGGGGTCTAGCACTTTTTATACTGAAGGAAATGAGGAAATGGTCAAATCTGAACTATACAAAAATTTAATTTTAACACATATTACCAACTGATGAATCAGATTGACAAGATGATTGATAAACCCAATTTAGATTTCTATCAATATTATTGGTTAAATAGAAAGATCTAATGTAATAATTTTTGGTAAATCTTGTTTTTTCATTATCTTACTGTATTTATGTACTAATTCAATACGTAATCATACTTATATGTAATTATATATTGTATATATTTCTTGAGAGATACAATAATACTTTTATATCCTTCAATTAGATATATATTTTTTTCGATAAGAAAATTTTTACACTATTTAATTTTAAAAGATTTTCTTTCTAAAAATCACTTTTTCTCAAGTCCGGTTTTTCAGAGTAACATTAGGACATTAATTTACTCCTTCAAAAATTTACGTCTTGAAAAAATGATTAATAAACACGGAACTATTCGAACGAAAAACTATATTAACTCAATTTTAATTATAAATTTTTGTACGCAAAGTTAAACAGATGAAAACTGCATGTAAAAACAATAAAGTATAAGAGGTATTTGAAACGAAAACACAATAAATTTAATTAATTATATCCATTTATTCAGATTTTATGTAAAAAAGGTACTAATTGAATTACATCATATAAATGATAACGAGTAACAACAGACCAATTAATATATGATAAAAAAATTAAAACATTATATCTATAATACCTATAACAAGATACTGGCAAATATTGGAATGAACAATACAAGTTGTCGTCTGCAATAAATAGACAATATAACCGTTATAACATAATTATATAATACGGTACAAGTTAAATATCAGTTATTCCTGATTTATATTTAATTCAACAAATCTCTCTGTTACTTCTGTGAAATTTGCTTTTTGTTTGAAACAAACAAAAGAATATAACAACGAAAGAACAACTGGAGTAAAAAATAAAGCGTGAAAAGCAGTTTCCATAGTGATTAAACAAATAACTTTCAAAAATGTAAGGATTGCGTACGAATCATTATATACGATTAGCATTCCTATAATAGTCGACAAAGTTCCTTGAATTATAGGAAAGCCAACATGATACAACGAATCTTTCATCCTATCCTTCGACGTTTTGCAATTTGACGTCACAAAAGCATACGCAATATGAGCCGGATAATTAACGCAAAATCCGACGCACAGAATCAAAGTCGTCAAAGATATTATATCTAAATTAATTCCCCACATACTCATGAAACCCAATGTTTCTATCGTGGTAGACACAACGCAAACTGCCACTACAAGAGAACAGAAGATGTTCGGAATCACACTGAAAAAAACAATTGCGATCAATAACCCAGTCATCCAAAACAGTTGTTTAGCTACGCTGTCGATGATTAGTCCTTGTTCTACTAAACTTGCAATTAAAGTATGAATAATAATCGGGAAAGGTGCATCATCGGCAATTTTCAGAAATTCATTCATTGTAGCAATCTCAATTTCTCTGTTACGTATATTTTTCGTCACAACAAAAAATCGACTGAAAGTAATCTCGGATCCGTCCGGGCTGAACACCAAATCGTTTGAGAATTGCTGAGCTGGTTTAAATCGTAGAAAAACGCGAAGCCCTTCCATGAAATCATCTTTGTTCGACATGTTGTAACCTCTTAAAGAATATTGGGCAACTGGATTTTTCTGAAATTCTTTGTAATATTTCAGCCAGGAAACAGTAAACCGTGAATCGGCAACGTGTGGATGAGATTCAAATCTTCTAAGGAGATCTTCTACTGATTTCTGAACGTTTTCGTCTGAATAATCGAGTGTTTTGTTAATGATTATGTGAATAGGAAAAGAATATTCGGTGAAGTATTCGTAATACATTCGAGAACCTTGATATATTTCTGAATCGGATGGATACATATTCTGTAATTCAAATCCTTGTTTTATAAAAAACACTCCAAAACATCCAAATCCTAGATTGATTAAATACAAAATCAATACAATCGCTTTTGTGGGTGTATAAGAGAGAATGTCTCCCAGTTTATCTCTAACTATTCTCATTAAATATTCTTCATTTTTTTCGATTCCTTGAAAATCTTCTTTTTGATTTGCTGAAAAAAATAAACATGTCAATTATGTGATTAATATAATCATTTAAATCAATGACACCTTTACATCTTGACTAAACATTGACAAAAGAGAATAAGTTTATTGCAATACGTTAATGAATATTCTATTGCCATCCATTTATAAACAAAATTTTTAGAAAGTAAAAATTAGATGATAATTCCAGTTGTTCGTGTCTTTTCTCTAAATACCAGGTATATTAATATAATTCGTAAGTATAATTGCATACTACACTGCAGAACAGTTTGGAGAACATATAATATAGGCAGTGGTGATATTCAGCGAGTTCGCACAGGTTTGGCTGAACCCGTTGTTAACATTTTCAAAGTTTTCCGAACCCGTTATTAAACACACATAACATTTCTCAGCGGTTTTCTTTCTTTTAAAAAATATATTGAAATATACGTATTATACTCTGTAACACTACTAAACTAGAGCCTTATACCCCGTTCGCTATGTTCCCCTTGTACGCCGTTCGCAAATAACCTCCATCGACCGTTTTAATTTCCACTGAAACGAGATTTAGTTTGCGTACACACTAGTCGTTTTTAAACGCGCGTTTTAAAAAACCAAGAGTTCTACTAAAGCGCCCGAAAAACACGCCTTTTAAGAAAAATCTATAAAAGCGCGTCTAACGCGCGCTTGGCCAAAAGCGCGCGTTTGAGTGTATACGCCTATGTAGAACTCTTGGTACTTTAAAACGCGCGTACACACTAGGCGTTTAAAAACGCCTAGTGTGTACGCAGCCTTAATCGCGAACGACTCAAGAGACTTCTTTAAACTAGGTCCAGTCATACCACAGATCCCACAATCTCACGCCGCAAGAAAATACAAGATGGCTGCAGAACACGTGTCGGGCTATCGACAGCGAAATAAAAAAGATATTGTATTTCTAGAAACGATGACAACTGTCTATTATTATAATAATACTTAATGATAAAATAAATGATTTAGAAAAGTTTTTTCTTGAGAAAAAGTCATAGGGAAAGCAGTTAACTCCTTGGGACTCTAGCAATTGTTGATATTGATGTAATTAAACATAAAAACTACTTAAAACTGAAAAAACGAAAGAAATGCGTTAATTCTGAAAAAAAGCTTCAAATTCTATATTTCTTTGTGTGATCTTTCAGTGAAATCTGACCCTGATGAGTCATTGTTTAAACAGCTGAATGACCTTGAACACAGCTGGAGTTGGATTTTCTGGGACATTCTCATAGAAGTCTCGGGAGGCGATAGGTTTATAGTAGGGTGAATACTAGCTGGCCGTATATTTTTAAAAAATTAAAATTTTTATTGCGATTTCCGACCCCCCGACTTAATTAAATTTATATATAATAAAATCTATTAATTAAAAAAATTTAAAAACTATCGGGGGTCGTTTTTGACATCAAAAACTAGCTTTAAATAACTTTACCAAAGGAAAATTTGTGCACTACAACTTTAGAATGATGAATGAAATTTGATATCAAACTTCTATTAAAAAACAATAAAAAAGAAATTAAGCGTGAATGGTGCGTCATTAAAGGTAAATTGAAATCGCGATAAAATTTTTTCGCGCGGGAAAAAATTTTTGAAAAAATTTGGAGACTTAAAAAACATTCCAAAAATAAAAAAAAAAACAAAAATTTATAGGGGGTCTAAACGCCCCAGTTTTATGTAACGCTATGTAACTTGCCCGAGGTGTATCGGGCTTGGGGTTTAATTAAAAAGGAAAAATTTCCTGTTAGCAAATCCTTTGTTAAATATTTTGAATATCACCACTGAATATAGGCCTATATACAGTCGACATCTCTATAAAACGGTAGATACGTTCCGAGTTTTATGAATCCAGCTTCTATCAGTTCTTAAATACATGAGCCAATCACAGCCCAGTATGTATGCAGTTTACGGACTATGGCTGTTTGAAAGGTTTTCTTTTATAAAATTAATCGATTCTAGACTAATTCGACTCAACATTTTCAAAATACGTGTAATTTTTTCGGAATAATCCGTATAAACTACGGTATAGAGAAGAAATTGTAGGATTACTTTCCAAGTGTGTACCGTTCGACAATGTCATCTCTTAAGCTTGTTTTCGTCGTGGAGCAGCGCATCAAATGGGGTCGCGCGTTTCCTGATAAGTTATTTCTCTGCGAAAAATTCGCTGAACTTTGCAGACATCATTAATAAAAATAATTTTTATGGCCGTTGAATGAAAAATGTTTTTTTCACAAGAAATGTATAAAAATTCATCAATACATATTTTCTACCTATTAAACTTTTGTTCAATTTATTAATTTTATTGATATTTAATATTAATATTAATTTATTAATTAGTTTGTTAATTCTGTTTAATTTAAGTGCCTAATTTATATACTGTAGTATTAAACTCAACTGACCCGCCTAAACTTTCCGTAGTGTGGCGCTGAACAGCAGAAAGAAGTTTGAATGCCCGTTCACTATTGGTTTAGATTCGATCAATCCTGTCGCGACACGAGTCGGCGATGACGTTTTACCGAATTATAGGAAATTTTTAGCATGTTTGTACGAATACTGTTGCAATTTTTTCGCAGTGTTATAGGAATCCGAACTATAGGAACCCGTGTTATAGGGGGGTCAACTGTACTAACAATAATTGTACTGATAATTCAAGCCGAATATTACAGCAAATTACGTTAAATATTTGACAAAAGAAATTGTCGATGTAATGATCGAATACTAAGGTACAACAATTAACTATAATCTAAATATGATAAGTATTTAAAATTACCATACGCCTTGAAGGTAATCGGATGAAGACCTTTCTCTTCTCTGTACCCACTTAACGCCATACACCCAGCGAAAAAGGTTATTTGAAATACGTAAGTGAAGAATATGCAGGTTGCACAGTAAATGCAAAAGACTTTCACAACAACGATTGGTACTGTCATTCCGATGAAATACGAAAACAAATTAGTAATTGACGTCAAAGTGATTGACACCCCGGCTGCAGCAAACGTCTCTGCCATTCGCTTATCTACACATTTTTTGGAATCAGTAATCCTCCAACTGGCAATCAGCACGAAACTGTCATCCACTTCGGTAACTGTAACATAATAATTCACTCTTATCACACACTTGTTTATTATATTTTAATATATAATAAAAAAGGTCATACCTAGCACCAAGAATGGAATAGCAATATTAGTGTAAGCATTTTCCATTCCGCAATATCCCATTATTCCGAAGGAAGTGACGATTGCCATCCCAGCAGAGAAAACACAGGCTAATCCCATCCAAGGTTTGCTTCTTATAAAATTGTGACTCATCAGTGTAGTCATCGAAAAAACACAAATAAACGATACACAGGCTCCTATTCTTTGTCGTAAATCGTAAAGATATGTTTTGAAATCGTTTTCTATTAACCAAAGTGAATTCATAAATGGTTTAATAGTTTGGAAGTTATAATTTTGTATTTTTCGATATACTTCGTTCACCCAACTATCTCTAAACTGAATGTTTTTTTTATTAAGTCTGTCAATCACGTAAAGCAATCGGACGCCTAGAACACGTTTGACGTACTCATTTTCGTCTATCGTAACACCTCCCAAACTCGTGACGTACATGCGATAGGAATAGGTCAGCTTGTCGATGTCAACCGGATATTTGAACTTTCTCTTTCCACTTACCACGTTATCCGCATCATACATAATTTCGAAAAATGAGTTTTCGTAGCATTTGTTACGCACTTTAGCGCAGATATCACCATATCCGATTGTTCGATTGAACATTTCGATGGTGCAGTTTTTAACTATTGAATCAGCTATTTGTAATTCTTGAAGAATTTCTTTTGCTAACATATTTCTTCCATTTCTACTTACAACGAATAAAATTACCCCATCAGGAACTTGTGTAAATCTTATTTCATCTGAAACTGATGCAGTCTTCCATGTTTCTTCAATAAATTTTACTGTAGAAAACAATTTTCCGCTATCGGCTTTCATACTGTCAATTACAGTTCTTTTATAACGAAGCTTAAAGATTCCGGCTATTGAGCCAAATGAAATTAACATGGGAATGATTATGAAGAAGTATGGATGTCTTCCAATCAACGATCCTAAACGTTTAAAAACGTGTGATAATTTTCTTCGAATAATATCTAACTTCATTATTTCAGGATGTTTAATGCTAAAAAATAAATAAATTGTATCGGTTGTATAACTTTTAGATATATCTTGAATTTAAAAATTTATGAAATAATATTATTAAAGAGCTCAACGTTCTATAAAGGAGATAATGAAATAATACTAATTATTTCATTATCTCCTTCGCGACATTATCTCGATCTTCATTATCTCGCCAGCGCGACAATACTAAAGGTGGTACACCTTTAGTATTGTCGCGCCGGCTCTAAAAAAAGACTAGCACCATGATGTGGAGAGTGGCAAAACAAAAAAGAATGTTTTTGAAAAAGAAAAGAAAAAAAAGAACAGTTCGAAAAATTAGGACGTTCGAGCAGATTTGTGTTTTTCTTTTAACGAGTTATATAACGTTTTTGTTTTTTTAGTGTATCTATGTAAAAGTGTCGGTTTCGGTAAACTGTGTTCTAAATTTATATCCCGAGCCCCATAGCTCGTAACAAATTGGTGTCAGGAGTGGGATTCGAACCCACGCCCGGAAAACTGGAAGGTGAACAATCAAGGCTTCGAAGAGGGTTCCCTAGTGTGGTTGCAGAACCCTGCGCGCAGCAAAAGGAAGTCCCGTAAATTACAGCCGAAGTGGGACGGGCCATATCGTGTCGTGACTAGAATTAACGATGTCACCTACCGAATACAGAAGAGGTCGAGAACTGCACCTAAGATTGTTCATGTGGATCGTTTGGCGCGATACTATGGATCTAACGATGCTCAGGACGAGCATGCCTTAAGAGGACGGCAGTGTCGCGCCGGCTATAAAAAAAGACTAGCACCATGATGCAAAGAGTGGCGAGACAAAAAAGAATGTTTTTGAAAAAGAAAAAAAAAACAGTTCGAAAAATTAGAATGTTCGAGAAGATTTGTGTTTTTATTTTAACGAGTTATATAACGTTTTTGTTTTTTTAGTGTATCTAAGTAAAAGTGTCGGTTTCGGTAAACTGTGTTCTGAATTTATATCCGAGCCCCATAGATTGTAACAGCATTTAAATAAAATCCTGGCATCAGCTTAGTTTGGAGCGAGGATTGAAAATGTGAACATTTTTATGTCTGTAGACTTGCACAGAGAAATTCAAATAATTCTGCGCCCTTTTATATTGTGTTTAAGGTCAACTAATCATTTTCTGCCTGGTAATGCCTGATTATAATGAGATGGTAAATTTTATGCTAGTCTAATAAGAATCTAATCGTGTTTACTTATAGTAATAATGCATCGACATACTTTTAAATTAATAATAGCGTGGATGAGTCTGAAGTTTGACAATGGAGTTTCGAATGTCGAGCACGATTCCACTAAGGTTCCAAACACTATCGTGAAACTTCTTGGCTTACAGGAAAGCGGCGCTAAACGTATGACGTACACGTTTTTGCGTTTAATACTTCAGCCTCGTCCACGCTATTATTAATTTAAAAGTGTGTCGATGCATTATTACTATAAGTGAGCACGATTAGCTTCTTGCAAGACTAGCATAAAATTTACCATCTCATTATAATCGGGCATTACCTGGCAGAAAATGATTAGTCGTCAATGACAGAAGAGCTCCCATTCCAGTCCACCTGTTGAAATCGTCATCCTTTGTTCACTGTAATTCCGTTCGCTTTTTGTGCTGTTTCTCCCAACAACGAAGATTAACACGACACCGCCGCGGAGCTTCGCCAACGTTAATTATGAAAAGAAAATAACTTTTGAAGACATCTTGTAAACTAAGCTCTGAATTTACGGACATTAACTTAATTATGTAAGTATTGTCACCAAAATGAACGGTTTCTTTTTGAAACACTTGTCTTTCCTGCCTCCTTAAAACCACCATCCACATACGAATTGACCATAGTCCATCTTGATGGTAGGGAATAAACCCTTTCTTAATTTTTTAATCGGCTAGCTTACAGCGGTTTCCGAAAAGTAAAATTTTAAGTCTCCAATCTGCACCAGGTCGGTGAACTTAAAGTATACCTTACTTCTGACACAACTGTAAGTCCCATAAACTTAGAAATTTGTAATAAGATACATGATGAGGTTATAATAAAATATTAATTTTAATAAATTCAAAGTACTGTACGTCAAAATATGAAAATAATGACACAATATCTGTATATATACAGCTTGAAAACCGTATTCTTTTTTCTTCTTTCTTTCCCCGCGTTTCTTTATGCAGCGAGAGTGTAGAGAAATGACGTCACGAGCAGTGTTGGCCAATTAGAAACCAGTTTCAATGTGTTCGCTGTAAAGTGCTTCTTGAGTGCTGCATAAAAAACGAGGATTTTCTGTCACTGTATGTAAAAACTGGCCACTAGGAACACCCCTAGCTATTATTTAAATTAACAATATAATTTATTTTATATTTTTACAGTATAATACTAGGAGTATTATTATTTTTATTTGTATTTTAATATGCCCGATGCCTGCATCGGGCCTTTCGACTTCTGTGTATATACTTTAGAAAATACAAGGGAAGCGACCCTTCCTCCGCTTCAAAAGACAGTACGCCACTGTTTCAATGCAAATCAGAAATTATTTTAATTCAATATTTTTTTCCTGAAAGAAGACTGGCACAACTCTATTGTTAAAAAAGTATAATGTACAGAAGTAACAGACTACATTTCTAATTTGAGGTGCAGAGATTTTTCATTAATTAAAGAAAAACAGTAAGGGCGGGAACGACTATGAAGGATGAAGGCCACCAGAGGGCCTCGAGTAGAAGTGACGTCCGCGACAACTGGCGGCTAATTACAGAACGATTCGTGACCGTAGTTCTGGTTTTTATCACGAGATGCCTCTAGTGTNTTCATTAATTAAAGAAAAACAGTAAGGGCGGGAACGACTATGAAGGATGAAGGCCACCAGAGGGCCTCGAGTAGAAGTGACGTCCGCGACAACTGGCGGCTAATTACAGAACGATTCGTGACCGTAGTTCTGGTTTTTATCACGAGATGCCTCTAGTGTCGTGTCGTTCAGATAGCGTATACCTCGTAATGTAACGGCTGCTTGGAATTTTTTGTCGATATTTTAGCTTTAAATCCATACTTTATCATCGATAATTGGTTTCGAAGTATTCCCACAACGTTGCTAAGAAATCGTTATGGAAAATGTTTCGTCGGATATATCAGAAAATACTTGTTATTGCGATAAGCGCTTCTCCTCAAAAGGAAATCTTACTAACAGGCATGTAAGTTCAGAACATAAGCAAATCCTGATGCAGGAAAAGTTTATATTTCTCGCGAGACTTCGTGTTTCGAAGGATTTTTTAGTTTCCTTCGATTACGTGAACATTTGGAGAAAGTACTGCACCTTGTATATGGATTTGCCTGTGATATTGAGAAGCTAGATTCAAAAATATGAAGGGTTGGTAAATTTTTTTCCGAAATTTTAAAAATGGTGTATTTAATTAATATTTCTTAAAATAATTGTCTTCATGATTATTAACAGCTCATTCAAGTAATGAACAAAAGTCATCTTTTAAAGGTTGAGGGGACCATTACTGGTTCCTCTAAATAGTCGAAATCGGTTAGATCGCTCAATTCGATCTTATCCACGAACGGAATTGTCGTGGAGTCGAGTTAGATACTCTAGGATTGAAGGAAGGATCCGAATGTCGTATTCACTAGTTTATTTACCGATAATTACAACTCTATGTACAGAAGGTTAGAACAACGCCGATCATGTAGACAAAGGTCGGACTGCACGAGATGCACGTCTGAACCTGAACACGTCGACCCAAAAAGTCTCAACCTCGACCTCTGACGTCACGCGGGTAGGGGACGGTAGTCAGGCGCAGTGTTGCCAACCGCCGCAAGCTATAATATAAACATTGAATATTAGACAAAAGACAATTTGCCGTTAAAGAAATGAACAGTAGCAAATTTTGTTTGTAATAAATTAATTCTGACTGTGGTGTATTTACATCGATTGCGTTCCGTCACGTGATTCAGTGACGTCACAAACGACTGTAAATTAGACTTGTGTGTCGAGCTTAAAGTTACGAAGTAGCGACATCTCGTGGTAAAAAACAGAACTACGGCTACTCAATCGTTCTGTAATTAGCCGCCAGTCCGTGACACTGAAGACGTCTCACTTTTTTCTCTGGCGACTCACGAGGTCAGACGCACAACAATTGAGTTCTAACCGTTTCGACCCTACGACCATAGCCTACAACAGACAACAGACAGACAGCAATAGTGGAAATTAATAAATCTACATTTTTTTTTTCTAATTGCACCCCAAGAATTTTTCTATACACGTAATGTTTAAGAAAACATACTTTCCACCTAATTTGTATAATCCGTTGCCAAATTTTACACTTTATTATCATATAAAAGGTCGAGCTTGACGTGTTCCCAAGATAAAGTCAGCGATTACCTATAGACGAGTTAGGATGCGACTATGCAGACGCGAATTTAATAGCGAGCGAGAGGTTGCGAGCGATATAGTTCTTGCAAAGAAAAACTATACACAAGCGAAAAGCAAGAAATATCGCTGGCGAGAGCGAATTTCCGGTTTTCGCACATATCTGACAGAGTTTGATATTTATCGCGTCTCGCCTTTTCTCGCCAGATATTGTCGCTCGCTCGGAAAATTCGCTCGCTCACCCTTATGGTGCGACTATGCAGACGCGAGCGAGCGAGAATATGTGGCAAGAAGAGGCAAGACGCGATAAATATAAAAACCTGTCAGATACGTACGAGAACCAGAAATTTGCTCTCGCTTCTCGTTTGTGCGTCGTTTTCCTTTGCGAAAACTAAATCGCTCGCTACCTCTCGCTCGCTCTAAATTCGCGTCTGCATAGTCGCACCCTTAGTTAGACCTCCTACTACAACAGTCCCTTGTTTCTTTCGCACCAGCGATATGCTGGTGACATTCGAATAGGAAAATTACATAATAAAAGGTTAAAATATGTTGTATGCGGTTTTCGAGTGTTGTAAATAAAATTGCTCTAGTTGGTCATGAATTGACCCCCTCGCGGACAGGTGTCAATTTGCGTGAAATTTTCCGGGTTTTTCTTCACGCTAGTAACACCAATAGACAGGCGAAGTTTTCGTAGCCCGTAGAGGGATCGATTTCCTATAGAAAGATGTTACCAAAAACACTCCCCTGGTTTCTCNTTGTATAATCCGTTGCCAAATTTTACACTTTATTATCATATAAAAGGTCGAGCTTGACGTGTTCCCAAGATAAAGTCAGCGATTACCTATAGACGAGTTAGGATGCGACTATGCAGACGCGAATTTAATAGCGAGCGAGAGGTTGCGAGCGATATAGTTCTTGCAAAGAAAAACTATACACAAGCGAAAAGCAAGAAATATCGCTGGCGAGAGCGAATTTCCGGTTTTCGCACATATCTGACAGAGTTTGATATTTATCGCGTCTCGCCTTTTCTCGCCAGATATTGTCGCTCGCTCGGAAAATTCGCTCGCTCACCCTTATGGTGCGACTATGCAGACGCGAATTTAATAGCGAGCGAGAGGTTGCGAGCGATATAGTTCTTGCAACTATATCGCTCGCAACCTCTATATAGAAATATAGAACCTGATATAGAAAAACTATACACAAGCGAAAAGCGAGAAATATCGCTGGCGAGAGCGAATTTCTGGTTTTCGCACATATCTGACAGAGTTTGATATTTATCGCGTCTCGCCTCTTCTCGCCAGATATTGTCGCTCGCTCGGAAAATTCGCTCGCTCGCTCGCTCACCCTTTTGGGTGCGACTATGCACACGCGAGCGAGCGAGAATATGTGGCAAGAAGAGGCAAGACGCGATAAATATAAAAACCTGTCAGATACGTACGAGAACCAGAAATTTGCTCTCGCTTCTCGTTTGTGCGTCGTTTTCCTTTGCGAAAACTAAATCGCTCGCTACCTCTCGCTCGCTCTAAATTCGCGTCTGCATAGTCGCACCCTTAGTTAGACCTCCTACTACAACAGTCCCTTGTTTCTTTCGCACCAGCGATATGCTGGTGACATTCGAATAGGAAAATTACATAATAAAAGGTTAAAATATGTTGTATGCGGTTTTCGAGTGTTGTAAATAAAATTGCTCTAGTTGGTCATGAATTGACCCCCTCGCGGACAGGTGTCAATTTGCGTGAAATTTTCCGGGTTTTTCTTCACGCTAGTAACACCAATAGACAGGCGAAGTTTTCGTAGCCCGTAGAGGGATCGATTTCCTATAGAAAGATGTTACCAAAAACACTCCCCTGGTTTCTCGTGTCTGCACACGAGTTTAAAAAATACCTGATTAACGACGATGAATTAAAAAAGTTTCTTGAAAAAAACTTTAACAACGAATCGTAAAGCAACTAATTTACGTCTATGAAAGAAAACTATTCTATCGTGTAAAATAAATTACACTTAATAATGTTTTGAAACCAATTATAGTAATAAATTACTCGCATCCAACATATAATATTATAACAATGATAACGCCTATGGCAAAAACCTATCGCGTTATAAAAACTTAAATCATAACACAAATTATTATTTTAATTAATTAATCGATAATTCTAGAATTTTATACATAAATAATTAGTTTATATTTAAATAAATGCTTTCAAACTAAATATAAATTGAAAATAATTCACTGAGAATAAAAAATTACATACGAATTTATTATAATTACTCACTTACCTATTGTTTCTGCAAAGAGATAAAGCAACTGTTTCTATCTAAAAAACTTCACAATAAAATAACCTTTTTCTGAGTTTGTTACGCGTAAAATCCTTAAATTCAAAACCTGTTTGAAACGACATTAATCGAAGTACTCGTAGTACACGGTATTTACGTAAACATCTCATGTTCATTATATTCTATTTTTTAACACAAAATTGGCATAGTAACAGAAACTGAATTACTCAAGGCTTAATTTATTGAAAATTTTACAAATATTTTATATATTATCATAGCTTTTAGTCGAAATAATATAAAAATGATTATGATCATTTACTGAAATAAATCTTAGGCTATCGAAGAGCAGTTAAAATAATTTACTCAAATTTAAAGGCATTTAAGTTTATTAGACGTTAAAAAATAACTTCAACGTATTATAAAAACTAAGAAATAATTAAAATTTTCTCTATAAATTTTCGAAATGAATTAACCGATACAAAATTATTCTATATATTTGAACGCTAAACAAAAATATTATTATAAAATATGCAGCTTTAGTTTTGTATTAAATGTGATATGTTGTCTAACATATAAAATTTATACACTTGCAAGATCTAGTGTCTACGTCACCAAGTTTTTCTGTAAAAAAATACTTGTCGATTTAAAGAAGGGTCCTAGATCCTGTTAATTAGTATTTTCGTTGCATCTACCCTGTACTCAAATATAATCAGTTCATGATCACTAGTAGTTTCATTAACTAACCTCCAATTAGTAACTTATACGTCATGGGTAAATGTCGAGTCAATATAAGAGCATTAGTCATTAAAAAACGAAGCTTTCAATAGAATAAAACCGATTGAAAATAAACTTTGAAAGTTTTCCTGAAACGACCGATTTGACTTTTAAAAGAATGGACAATTTATCAATTTCAAGGTTGTAAACGTAACTGATAAACTTCTGAGTAAAATCGGCTATGTGATATTTAAGATTGCTGATAACGTGCATAAGATTTTTTCAAAATTTCTGTTAAATTCTCCAAAAACACATATAAAACACTACATTTTTATTGTAAAAACAAAATTATACTTTAATTATTACATTTATAATTTTTACAATTAATAGAAAATTCGAATTCATGTATGATATAACTGAAAATCATTTCTTTATATAAATCGAAATCTTTACTAACATGCGTGAGAGAAAGCAAATATACCCGATTTCGTGTAAACTTGGTAGTTCTTTTGATATAAAATATAGAAATAATTAAATAGTAAAATATACTCCACTAATTCTTTAAGAAATTTGTTTTTGAATTAGTATTAAGTATGACAGTAAATTCCAACGTTTCAATATAATTAGAACAGTCCCAATATAACAGATTTGAAAGCAAATAATCACAGACAATGTTGAGAGTCAAAAAATTATTATCATATTCGAGTTTCGGGAATTTACCCGAGCGTGCAAATAATTAAGTCATTAAACGTCATTAGCTTACGAAATACGTACTTTTCGGGGAATCCCCGATATAACATGCTTAGCGCAGTCAATAAAGTTAAGTTGTCTAATATGATATATATAATATTGTGAAATGCCAACAAGGAACTCACGCAAGGACTATTGTTAAAATAAAGAGGAGGGAAAATAAAAGGAAATGTGAAATAGTAATATGATATTGGATTGTTCGGAAAGTAATTTACGAACAACCCTAGTATGAGTAGCAGGGGGCCACCGGGTCGAACCCTAATGACCGCTTAATCTGCACGGGTCGGGAAGACCCGCTCTCGGTTGTCGGATGGCAATAGGAAGGCTAAAAATATGAGTGGGGAGGAGTTGGAAGTCGTGACCAGGTGTCCAAAAGACTACACGGGTTTAAATTAACGAACACATTTAATAAATAATTATGAAAATTTACACAAAGAATTTAAATACAACATATGTGAATCAAGATATAAATAGGTATTCTAAAAACTATTCTAACCTAACGCAAAAATCCGAGAGAGAGCTCACGTTACAGAGAGATAAATTATAATGGCAAGGGTTTACCTTGAAGGCAACGTTCTCCAGTTATAGGGCGTTGATAAAACACTCTGTGATCGTTGTCTTCTAATCCGAGGTGTCCTTTGAAGGCTATGTGGAGCGATGTCCT
>NW_019385764.1:31219-46683 GCF_000671375.1 Centruroides sculpturatus
TAGTTGATTGAATCAATCATCAATCAATTAAAAAAACTTTAATACAAAAATCAAACGGTTTAAAATATTATTACTATTAGGGAAATGAATTTGCAAAATATATGATAAAATTGTACTTACTTATTAGTGCAATCTAAAGATTCGTGACACTTTGAATTACACAGCAATTGGTTTTTGCGACAAGCACGCCTATTTGTGGTACATTTAGATTTGCAGTCGCATTTTCTGAAACCCTGCCCAGTACCAAGGGATTGTTTTATTGCTGTTTGACGTAAAGATATTTCTACAGCAGAAACATCCATCTTCTTTCGTTAAAAATCTTTCTTTGCGAACACTGAATTCAGATTTTGCATACAATTGTTTTAGTATTTTAAACCGTTTGATTTTTGTATTAAAGTTTTTTTAATTGATTGATGATTGATTCAATCAACTAATTTGTTGATTGTTTGATTCCAAACGTTGCTGTTGTTCCAGCAAAAATCTTATTTTTTCTTTACCGAGTGACTAGTAGGTAATGTGCAGATTACCATAATAATTTGCATATTACCTAGGTAATTTGAGAAATAGAACAATTTTAGCAACTTTAACGGATCACCCTAGTTAATGTGCAGATGAGCTAGGTAATGTGCACATTAACGGATTTCGATCTTTATCGGTAACATATATATTCGATATTGTAGTATTCCAGATGGAATTAATTATCTCATACTTAGAACTGGAAGTGTGCTAATTTATATCAGATTTTTAGAGGGAAGTCTTTTATAAACAGCCGGCATAAAAATTCAGAGTATAAGAATTGCTGGCAGCATTAATTACCGGATATTTATTTGGTTATGGCAACGTAACACTTGGGCGATATGACTAGGGGGATGCCTTTTTATAGTATTAGAGTATACAAAAACTTTCGATACAAATCAGAAGGCAGGTTATTTTAATTCAAACATTTTTCCCTGAAGTTGTTAGATAGATGAACGGCAGTTCATCTATCTAACAACTTCAGGGAACAATAGATGACTATTGTTTCAGTAAAAGTATGATGTACAGGGGCAAGACACTACTAATTTTAAGTGGAGAGAACATATTTTAAATAAAAAATATGATTAAATATTGCAGCCCGGCATTGTGACCATGTCACTATAAATAATTGCTTGTTCTCCATTAAATTCCTCTTTTTCACCTCTACAAGCTTTGTGACATCTTTCTTAATATCTTCTCTTTTATTTCTGTTCAAAACGTTATTTATGATAGTGTAATTTAATCGACTAAATTGTAGCTAAGCATTTAAAAATCCCGAAAAGTAACCACGAAAACGCAAAAGATTTAAATAAAA
This sequence comes from Centruroides sculpturatus, assembly GCF_000671375.1. Taxonomy (NCBI): domain Eukaryota; kingdom Metazoa; phylum Arthropoda; class Arachnida; order Scorpiones; family Buthidae; genus Centruroides; species Centruroides sculpturatus. The sequence goes on from NW_019385764.1 coordinate 32,550, forward strand.
ATGTCTTTATTTTACAATATATCACAGTAACCTCTACATTACATTATCCGTTATGCAATTTAATCTCAAACAAAGACAATTAACCTTTGTGACCTCCGTAACTACCGTGACCGCCTTGTCCGTAGCCTCCTTTTCCATCTCCGTAACCTCCGTGGCTCCCGAAACCGCCTCCTCCATAACCTCCATGGCCACCGCTTCCATATTCACTCATTCCACTTTCGTAACCTCCGTGGCCACCGCTTCCATATCCACTCATTCCACCTCCGTAACCTCCGTGGCCACTGCTTCCGTATCCACCCTTTCCACCGCTTCCATATCCATTCATTCCACCTCCGTAACCTCCGTAACCACCGCTTCCGTATCCACTATTTCCATCGCTTCCATATCCACTCATTCCACTTCCGTAACCTCCATGACTACCACTTCCGTATCCACTCTTTCCACCTCCGTAACCGCCGTGTCCACCTCCACCATATCCTGAAACATTAGTCACCATCAAGTACACGAAGACAAACAACACTACGATGCACACTGCTGGCTTCTAAAATCCAAAAGAAATATACTAGTTAGTATTTAAAACAGAAAGCACATTACCACATTATATGCCACCCTTTCTCACTTACCATATTGGACACTTTACTTCTTGTGGACGTATTGCTCCAAGTCACTTGCAAAGGATTATATATACCAAAGGGATCGTTACTACGTAATCGTTGGTAACAGGACGTGATAGAAGACATAATTACTCACCAAATATACACGTGATAAATATGTAAATAACGCTTTTATTAAAAAAAACAACAGACCAACACGCAAATTTTAATAATGTAACGACTTAACTATGGTAATTTACTCAATTTGCAAAAATTAAAAGACAAGACATATCATAAAAAATGCAATTATAATTGACTCAGGTATTACAAAAACCTTTAAAATGCCACGGAAGTTTCAAAAAAATTTTTTTAAATGTGATAAATAATCATTTTATGTTAAATAACGATGACCTATTTTCAAGTGATAATGAAGCATTAAGGTCACGTTAATTTCGAAAAAAAAGGTCGTTTGTTACCTCCTGTATGCAGGTTATTATCGCTGCAAAGCTCAAACTTTTCTAAAATCTACTAATAAAAATATATTCGTTGGTAAATTCATTAGAGAAATGTCATTTTTCATCAATCTGCCTCTTTACGCCTCAATAAATACATACGTAACAAGAAATTTTCTAATTTTTTAGCCTTTAATAGGTAAAGTTACTATTTACAAATCGTTTACACTCGAGAAATTTCGGAATTAACATAACTTTTGATTAAAATTAATAAATATAATGAAGTGCTTTCACGCAATAAAAAATAGATACGACGTTAGTAATGATACGAGTGAATGAATTCAATTATTCTGGTAGAAATACTCGATTGAGGAATGCCAAACAATTCGGAGGTTTTTCTGTATGTACGAATGTTTTTGGATGTGGGACACGACTTTCTCATCCAATTTGGAGGTTAATAACCTCTCTGTCTTTGAATATTACTGAAATTATGCGAAGAGATTTGTGTATTAGGGGCATTGGTGCTGATAAATTTTGCTTGTTATAGTTCGATTATGTAGAGAGATTGAGAAGATCATGTGTGGTATTTTTAGTAAAGTCGAACTTAACGACGATTTTACTCGTTATTTTTTATGTTCAGGTCTCAAAACATGAAGAATTGCAAAATCCTCACGGAGTCAAATTTGATAGAATTGCAATACTTTCCTTTGTTGTGCACGCATAACAACTGGGAATAGAAAAGTTCTGGCAACGAGTTCATTAACCTATTAGGCTTTTATAAAATTTCGTTTAAAAATATCTTTTACATTATTAACAGTAATAAATAAATAAAATTGTTTGTGGCGCCATCTGTTACGAGATTTCATTATAAAAATTTTATATATTTTTATATCGAAATCTTATTTACATAAACGGCAAAAATATATCCGTGGATATGTGTATGTGTTGGCTTCTATTTTGCTTAATATTTCAGGTCGGCACAAAGATAAAAAAAAAGAAACAAATCTGCCACAGTGGCTTGTATATATGGGGCATTGATGCTATTTAATTTCTGTTCTGAAATGTCAAGGAGATGGAGAGATAGAGGGTGGTCACATGTCAAATCTAGAGGGGGTCAGATTTAATGAAGATTTTCCTTCTTAACACTAACAATGTTTTCTAAAACTCATTTCTTGACTGGTTTTTAACAATAAATCTATGCGTATGGTATATTTATTACTAAGACCAATTTACTCTTTATTAATTATTTACTTACTTCGAAAGACTAATAGCTATTTGTCTTTCGAAACAAGGAAACGTAAAAAATAATAAGCTTACGACGTTAATTATTCGAAATAATTGCATATAACTTCCCCCCCCAAAAAACAATAGGAGACATTTTATATTTGAGTCATATTGAAGAGTAACTTGAAACACAGTATAGACTGCCCTATGCACTTTACGTGTATAATACACAATAAGTTACTGATTAATATCTTTTATACTTGATATGAAATAAATTTTTTTAGATTTTTTTATTGCATTTTATTATAATCGACTTTTCTAATGATCGTAAATCTTCAACATTCACACTGTTTTTTGTATCAAGCCTGAAAAAATAAAATTATAAGGGCGCTAGTGTTATAACTAAGTAATAATAAATTATGGCCTACCAGTGGCCAACGGTTCCGTTCCCTGAACACAGGAAGTTCCGTCGTGGACAGGTTAGCCAGATGGAATTTTCTGGGTTTTCTCAACGTCTGTAACGTCTGAATAGGAGCCAGTTACAGTTCTCCCGAAAGGCATTACCCTCAGGCAGATCGTCCAAGTGTTGCGTTGCCGTAGATTAACAAAACAAACTTTCAGTAAATAACGACTATGTTCTCATTCTGTATTCTGTGCAAAAAATTTGGAAAAAAAAAACCTTATCTGGTAGAGTAGAAACCAAGTTTTTCAAGGTAATCCTTAATTAATTAATACGCCTAAATACACAATAAAAACTAAACATAGTTGAAAACAAAAAATCGCATCTAAAATAGTACAGTAGAAGCCGTTTTTCAGGTTAAGACTTAATCCTCTCCCTCTCCCGTTCGCGGGGGAATTTCGAAAAATCCCTACTTATTGTGCGTTTTCATGATATACTCTAACTGTGTACAAAATTTCATTTTTTTAGATCCAGCGGTTTGCTCTGGGCGATGATGAATCAGTCAATCACTCAGTCAGTCAGGACAAGTACAGTAGAGCGTCGTTTATCCGAATCAATTGGGAACTGGGGTTGTTCGAATAACTTATTTTTCGGATAACCAATTATGTACGAAAAAATATATTAATTTATCCCGTGTTGAAATTTTTCAACGTCGTGTGTCGCTTCGTGTTGAATTTTCGTCGATGTTAAACCTAACAAAGACAATCGTATTGTTAAAAATTATTTTTTTTATTTTGTACAAATAAAATAAATATATTGAAAAATNTTGTGTGTTTTCATGACGTACCCTAATTGTGTACAAAATTTCACTTCTTTAGATTCAGCGGTTTGCTCTGGGCGATGATGAATCAGTCAATCACTCAGTCAGTCAGGACAAGTAATTTTATATATTTAGATTAATATGGCTGCTAATTAAATTAATGGTCAAGTGAATAAAACCACTTAATACTGGTAATTGGTCATGAGTTCACTCCTGGCAAACCAGCTGACCACGTGGAGTTTTCTTGATTTTCTTTACATTTAATAAAACCTACATAGGAGCCAGTTTCCCATACAAAGTCCTCTCAAAAAGTATCCCCCCCGGCAAATCGTCTGTGTGTCTCATTGCCGTATACAAATAAACGATAACAGGTTATTACTGCAAGTGTGGCTATTATTTTATAACTAGTGTTGGCCATAAAGTTAATGCAGTTTATTCAACGTTTTAAATTCACTTATATTTTACATTTATTGAAATGGTAATAACTTACATTAAGAATGAGGCATTTTGCATGCGATACTTAATTGTAAACACGTGTTCATTAAGAGCACTTTCCTCTAATTGATATTAGTTAAAGTATATAACGTAATCCCATAAATTGATTAATTGATTTGTCAACAATGAAACACGATATAGAAGGCCAGACTTTGGCTTATTATTTTACTTTATATAATTTGGAAGTCTCCATAGAAACTAATTGCTTCGCAGAGTTTTAAAATGCCTTTATCTTAAAAGGTATTTTATGGTAAGTAGTCCATTTTATATAATTTCTCATCAAATATTTATTCTTTTCTATGAAGTTTTATCAGATAGCATATATTATAAATAGATTCATTTAAAAATTGCATCAAAATGGACACCAAGCAACTTTTCCCAGACTTAATTTTATCTCCTTTCTTGCTAATTTTGAGAATTTCAGGATTCGATATTTCATTCTTGAGTAATAGAAAGAAGGGTAAATTTATGTTCTTCTATGTCTCCATATTGAAAGCGTTCACTTTTATTAGAGTTACAATTTATGGCATTGTTCTATACACCCAGAACGAGACCATGGCTATGGATTTATGCGAATTTTCTGGAGCTTATAAAGAACACGCGAATGCCATAAGATTCACAATGCTAATATTAAATCTAATTACACTTCTTTGTCTATGCGCGTGGAATTCTGAAGAATATAGAAATATTTTTGAAAACAATGAACAGGTCCTCACGGATATCCTAAGTGATCGATTATTTTCCTACACCCAATTACCGAAACTCTTAAAAATTCAACATTTATTCTGCAAGCTGTGGGTGAGTTTTGTTACAATTCTAAATGTGTTTCTGATATATGCAAACGGGTTACTACTTTTAACGATTAACAATTATAAATGGACAATTAAAGATACAATATGCATAACTTTAAACAATATAGATTTAATTTACCTTACGGCAATTTCCATGAGTCATATGTTGTTTGTATTCTTGATATGCGAATTGTTGAAGATGCAATCGTCTTGCTTATACGGATACATAAAATATGGAAATGAAATGTTTCCATTAAAAAAAATATGGAAATGTTTAGAAAATTCAAAAGACATTTTGAAGTTCGGCAATTTTATTCAGAGTTGGTACACTTTTTTTATATTAATTGTTATATTATGCACCGAGTTTTCTTTAGGAATAAGCTTTCTGGGAAATTCTGGAGAAGACGGCAAACTCAAACTTATAATTGTAGTCTGTATCGGTGTCATTTGTCTTCTATTTTTCATATATTTATTTTATTTATCAAGTTTGGGTAATAAGGTAAGTTATTATTATTTTAATTTCGGGGGAATTTTTAAGAACATTCAAAAACACAAAGGTTCAAACCACTGAGTTTTGTTATTGATTACTTGGACATTTAATAAAAATTAGCTAAATAGTTTCGAAATAACAAATAACTTGTGCTCGTCACAGTATCGAGGATTGAGTTAAATATGTCGTTTTTCGATTCTCAGCAGCTCAATCTGCCAAAATTAAGAATAGAAACAATGAACTGCATTCATTTATTCGTCCAAAGTGGAGTATCTGTAGATAATGGACATGAATGAAACTGATCAGTGATGAGTATTTCTTGAGTATTGACAAGAAAAACAAACAAATATCTTTTAAAGAAGTATGACTAAAACATATTTAAGAAACAATTAAAATATTAATTTAGATATATTTACTGACATTAAAAATAATGATGATGATTTATTTTATAGGAAATTGACATATATTCGAAGTTATATAAGTTACACGTTCATTGCAAAAGTAAAGAAGATATCATTATGGTAATTTTCTAACGTTTATATCGTGTATGTCATTAGCGATGTTGCGGCCGAAGTTTTCATCTTTAAAACGTGAACGTCGAACGTCGAGCGCCGCTTACAACGATCGAGCGCCGCGACACTCGACGTTCGACGTTCACGTTTTAAAGATAAAAACTTCGGCCGCAACCTCTCTACTAGCAATTTTATTCTAATAAGATATATATAAAATTATATTGTCACTTTATTTTTTATAGTTGTACAACATGTTAAATCGATACTACGAATCAGAATTAACTTTTAATTTTTTTCATTACTTTCCCATAACGCAACTATCTATATTGAAGGTAGGTGTACTTTAAAATGTTAAAATTATATTTATCTCAATATAAATCAATTTTGGCATTTTTTTCTCTTGCAGGCATTCTGTTTCTTTATCACTCAAGCTCTCGTTGTTATAAATTTATACGAAACTTTTAGTGTCAAGTAACAGTATCAATACTATAATCAGAGGAGTGGACAACTTTTACTAACGTACAATAATCTACAAAGGAGTGGTGCCACCAGAAGCTAAGTAAATAAACTCAATGGTGGAGGGTTCGCATCCCACTTAATGTCTAGCTGAGTAGTGTTACGAGTTATCTTGAAGTGTGTAATACCTTTAACAGTAGATGGGAAGGTTGCCTTGTTCGGATTTGCATCATGTAACAGCTAATGGATCCACTTGATTTCCAGAAGCTACAACTTTCTCAGTGAATGCAATCTTAATAATTGTTATTTTATAGTTTAATGTATTTAACCAATAAAACTAAAACATTTTTGAAGTATGCAATATTCATTTCGTTATGAATAATGTAAAAAGTACATAAATAATGAATATAATAGATGCGTAAATATTAACAATAAAAGAATTGAGAACTCATATCCCGTCGCTCACTCGTCCTATTTGACGCATTTGAAAGTAAAGCCTACCTGTAATAATGTATTTTAATGAATATTTAATATAACTTTTGTTAACATAGGATCCAAGTATTTACATATGGAACAAAATTATTGCATTAGACTCCTTTCTGATATTATAACTAATATTATCATACGGAATTCTATATGCAATTGGGCGTTAAAAAAAGACTATATTGGAGTAACCACCGGGAGTTTGGGGACTTAGAGTCAAGGAGCATAGTTATAATATTAGAAAGGAGTGTAATGCAACAATTTTGTCCCATATGTTTTGTCCCAAATGGCGCCAACACCAAAATCTGTAGTCAAATTGAATGAGGTAGCCATTATAGAACCTTTATCTTCTCCATCTTTGGCGTTGACAGCGGAAAAGTTGCAGATTTATAGGAGTAAAATACAAGAAGGCTGTTTAAATGCTAGGGATGCAGAAAGTCTTCCCTCTGCATGGAAGTTTATATAGTTTAGAAATTTAATAAGAGCTCTAACCAGTCAAAATAATAATTTTATTGGATGCTTTAGTAATTGTATTTCTTAATACTTCTATGTACAGTACATTTTTACATTTTTATATTTTTATTTTATGTTACTCCGTTAGTTATTTATTATTTAATTTTTTATTTTTTATTTTATCTTATTCTGTTGCTTACTTAATTTTGAATTTCGAATTTTGTATTCCATTAATAGAATTATTTAATTCAAATTTGGTTCTCAACCTGAAGATGGCCTATGAATCAGGCTGAAAACGTTTGTTTGAAATAAATTATATTTCTCGGCAAGGATAAGCTGTTAGTTATATGTATAGTGATTTGCTGAGTACTTTGCTGAGTGATTGATATAATCCCCGATCTTTAAGGACAGACTTACTTTCCGAGACTGTGAGGTTAGTCATCGCGCAAAAGCAGTTTTCCGTCTATTGTGCCCAACTGGTTACCTGTGACCACAAACTCAGACCGCCGACACCGACTGGCGAATCTCCACACCTGCGGTTGCCCCGGGGCCTTCCTTTGAGCAACATTAGAAACTCCATCGACAATTTGAACCTCCAATTGTATAAAGAACATTTTTGTTTCATAGTGTAAGTTATTATATGTTTAAAATAAACGGGTTTCTATGAGATTCTTGTCATCCGTGTCTCCACACCCACACGCGAACGACCCTAGATCATCCTGACGCTGAATTAACGATTCTCCCTGGAAGTCGGCTTCTTACAAAAACACGGCTTCCCTATCATCAAATGGCACGCCACTGATTGGTATTATTTAGTAGTCGTTGATCTTCTTGTTGTCAAGAGAAGGTCAGCGACTAATTATAAACAAATTAGTTGGACCACCTACCGCAACAGTCCCTTCTTTCTATCGCACCAGAAGGGACTGTTGGCGCACGGTGGTAGCATTCGAATAGAAAAACTACATAATACCAGGTTACTGTTCAATACAAAATATGTTTTATGTGGTTTTCCAGTATCGAGGTTTTCGAGCAATTATTGAGAGGCTGTAACTAAAATTGCAGTAGTTAGTCGTAAATTGACCCCTCACCGACAGAAGGCGTCAATTTACGTGAAATTTTCCGGGTTTTTCTTCACGCTAGTAACACCAATGGATGAGCGAAGTTCTCATAGCCTGTACACAGATCGATTTCCTATATAAAGGTTATACCAAAAATACTATCCTTCGTTTCTCGTGTCTGCACACGAGTTTAAAAAAACCTGATTAACGACAACGAATTAAAAAAGTTTCTTGAAAAAACGAATCGTAAAGCAACTAATTTACATCTATGAGTAAAACTATTCTATCGTGTAAAATAAATTACAATTAATAATCTTTTAAAACCAATTATATTAAAACGCATGCAGTAATTAATTACTCGCATCTAACACGTATAATACTATAATAATGATAACACCTATTGCAAAAACCTATCGCGTTATAAAAACTTAAATCATAATACAAATTATTATTTTAATTAACTAATGGATAATTACAGAATTTTATATATAAATTATTAGTTTATATTAAAATAAATACTTTTAGACTAAATACAAATTGAAAATAATTAACTGAGAGTAAAAAATTACATATGAATTTATTATAATTTGTTTTTACCTTTTGTTTCTGCAGAAAGATAAAGCAACTCAGTTTCTATCTACAAAGTTTACGATAAAATAACTTTTTTCTGAATTGTTTACGAGTTAAATACTTAAATTCAAAACCTNTTTATTTTACAATATATCACAGTAACCTCTACATTACATTATCAGTTACGCAATTTGAACTCGGACAAATACAGTTAACCTTTGTGACCTTCGTAACCACCGTGACTGCCTTCTCCGTAGCCTCCTTTTCCACTTTCATAACCTCCGTGACTCCCGTAACCGCCTGCTCCATAACCTCCATGGTCACTGCTTCCATATCCACTCATTCCACTTCCGTAACCTCCGTGGCCACTGCTTCCGTATCCACCCTTTCCACCGCTTCCATATCCATTCATTCCACCTCCGTAACCTCCGTAACCACCGCTTTCGTATCCACCCTTTCCACCGCTTCCGTATCCACTCATTCCACCTCCGTAACCTCCGTGGCCACCGCTTCCGTATTCATTTTTTCCTCCTTCGTAACCTCCGTGGCCACCTGCACCATATCCTGAAACATTAGTCACCATCACGTACACGAACACAAACAACACTACGGTGCACACTGCCGGCTTCTAAAATACGAAAGAAATATACAAGTTAGTATTTAAAACAGAAAGCACATCACTACATTACATGCCACCCTTTCTCACTTACCATATTGGACACTTTACTTCTTGTGGACGTATTGCTCGAAGTATCTTCCAAAGGAATATATATACCGAAGGGATCGTTACTACGTAATCGTTGGTAATAGGACGTGATAGAAGACATAATTACTCACCAAATATACACGTGATAAATATGTAAATAACGCTTTTTAAAAAAAATCAACAAACCAACACGCAAATTTTAACAATGTAACGACTTAACTATGGTAATTTACTCAATTTGCAAAAATTAAAAGACAAGACATATCATAAAAAAGGCAATTATATTTGACTCAGGTATTACAAAAACCTTTAAAATGCCACGGAAGTTTCAAAAGAATTTTTTTAAATGTGATAAATAATCATTTTATGTTAAATAACGATGACCTATTTTTAAGTGATAATGAAGCATTAAGGTTACGTTAATTTCGAAAAAAGGGTCGTTTGCTACCTCCCGTATGCGGGTTATTATCGTTGCAAAGCTCAAACTCTTCTAAAAATCTACTAATAAAGAGGTATTTGGGGGTAAATTCATTAGAGAAGTGTTATTTTTCAGCAATCTACCTCTTTACGCCTCAATAAATACATACGTAACAAGAAATTTTCTAATTTTTCAGCGTTTAATAGGTATAGTTACTATTTACAAATCGTTCACACTCGAGAAAATTCGGGATTAACATAACTTTTGATTAAAATTAATAAATATAATGAAGTGCTTTTACACAATAAAAAATATATACGACATTAGTAATGATACGAGTGAATGAATTCAATTATTCTCATAGAAATACTGGATTCAGGAATGCCAAAAAATTCGGAGGTTTTTTTGTATGTACGAATGTTTTTTGTATGTGGGACACGACTTTCTCATCCAATTTGGAGGTTAATAACCTCTCTGTCTTTCGTTGAATATTACTGAAATTATGCGGAGAGATTTGTATATTAGGGGCATTGGTGCTGATAAATTTTGCTTGTTATAGTTCGATTATGTAGAGAGATTGAGAGGATCATATGTCGTATTTTGAGTAAAGTCGAACTTAATGACGATTTTACTCGTTACTAGCATGAACAGTGTATGTACATGGAGTACATAAATATTTTTGACTTTTTCTATGTTTAGGTCTCAAAACATGAAGAATTGCAAAAACCTCGGGGAGTCAAATTTGATAGAATTGCAATACCTTCCTTTGTTGTGCACGTATAACAACCAGGAATAGAAAAATTCTGGCAACGAGTTGATTAACTTTTCCGGTTGTTATAAAATTTTATTTAAAAATATCCTTTACGTTATTAACCATAATAAATAAATAAAATTGTTAGTGTCGCCATCTGTTATGAGATTTCGTTATAAAAATTTTCTATATTTTTATAACGAAATCTTATTTATATAAACAACAAAAATATATCAGTGGATATGTGTATGTGTTGGCTTCTATTTTGCTTAATATCTCAGGTCGGCACAAAGATTAAAAAAAGAAACAAACAAATCTGCCACAGTGGCTTGTATATAAGGGGCGTTGATGCTATTTAATTTTAGTTGTGGAAGGTCAACGGGATGGAGAGATAGAAGGTGGTCACATGTCAAATCGAGAGGGGGTCAGACTTAATGAAGATTTTCCTTGTTGGCATTTACGATGTTTTCTAAAACTCATCTTTTGACTGATTTTTAACAATGAATTCATGCGTATGGTGTATTTATTACTAAGACCAATTTACTGTTTACTTATCTAATATATAATCGATACGGGTTGATGATAATAATAATAATAATAATAATACCGGTGTGTACCGAGTATAACCCATTAAACCCAACACATAATAATAATAATAATAATCAGCGCAGAACCCAAACAGTTAGGAGTTGAAAGTTGAAATTTGGTACACAGATAGGGTACGTCACGAAAACGCACACTAAGAAGGGATTTTTCGAAATTCCTCCCCACGGGGGAGAGAGACAGGATTAAGGCTTAACACTTCCATCAACAATGGAAGTGTTAAGTAACAATGGAAGTGCTAAATAACAATGGAAGTGTTAAGAAACAATGGAAATGCTACGTAACAATGGAATTGTTAAGAGAATGCGACGTGTAAGACGCAGATGCAGTTTTTTTTTTTCGTTTTTGCGGAAAATCGAACATATTTTTAGACCCATCTAAAAATTCTCTAATTAGTCTGGAAACAAGGGGACCCAATTCTTGCATTCTGTGAAAATGGGTAAGGTTTACTGTAACGTAATAATCTTTATCATAGTTATCGTTACTTTTGCCCGAGCAACGCCGGGCCCACCTGCTAGTTTACTTATGTTTCTAAACAAGGAAACGTAAAAAATAATGAGCTTGCGACGTTAATTATTCGAAATAATTGCATATAATTTTACCCCCAAAAAAACAATGGGAGACATTTTATATTTGAGTCGTATTGAGGAACAACTTGAAACACAGTATAGACTGCCCTATCCACTTTACGTGTATAATACACGGTAAGTTACTGTTTAATATCTTTTATGCTTTATATCAAATTAATTTTTTAGATTTCTTTATTGCTTTTTATTATAATCGTAAATCTTCAACATTCACACTGTCTTTTGTATCAAGCCTGAAAAAATAAAATTATAAGGGCGATCGTGTTATAACTAAGTAATAATAAATTATGGCCTACCAGTGACCAACGGTTCCCTGAACACAGGAAGTTCGGTCGTGGACAGGCTAGCCAGGTGGAATTTTCTGGGTTTTCTCAACGTCTGTGACGTATGAATAAGAGCCAGTTACAATTATTCCGGAAGGCATTCCCTTCAGGCAGATCGTCCAAGTGTTGCGTTGCCTTAGCTTAACAAAACATACCTACAGTAAATAACGACTATGTTTTCATTCTCACGGTAACGCTACGCGGTACAGAGAAATAACATAATAAATTATATAATTAATAATAATAATGGCTAAAGGGTCATTTTCTGTCCTGCAATAAGACATTTTGCAGCATATACATCTCTATGATTTTTAGATAAAAATTCTTATTTTTATATTGCGTTCTTTCGTAATTTTTCTGCTTTGTCCTTATGTTTGTATTTCGTATATTAAAATGATTTATAAATTTTCATTTTCATTTTCTTCTTTTCCTTACAAATATGAGTGCAACTAGAACTGAGACAAGTTGTGTTTCTGTAAGAAGCCGACTTCCAGGGGCAATCAGGCGTCAGCGATGGTGTAGGGTCCATTCGTATTCGTTTGTTCGATAAGCCAGTAAAAACCGTAGACTTCTCTAAATATATTTTAACACTGAAATCTGTAAGTAATACAAAATGCGAGAACATAATAAAAATATGGAATATTTTAATAGATTTTTTTAAACTCCTGTCAACTATAAAGAACTATCATAAAAACATACCAATAAACTCCTATCGGTTGGTTTAAGTTATATATCTACTCTCGATTCACACATAATGGAGCGAGGGCTGCCAAATATCTTACACGCGGGCGGCCTAGATAGAATCATTGGAAGCGTTATACTATATTTTGGTGTGTAGCTTTTACCGGCTAAACTGCATGAGGTTGGTGCTCTTTAAGCGCATAAGCAAATGCCTATAATTTGGTTGCTTGGAAGCTGTCCATATTCGACAAACTGGCGTCTAATTACAGAACTATTCCGAAGCCGTAGTTCTGTTTTTAACCACGAGATGTCGCTACTTCGTGACGTCAAAAAAGGTCGACAACATAATTCTGACTGTGGTGTAAATACACCAGTCAGAATTAATTTATTACGAACAAAATTTGCTACTGTTAAACGTTTGTTGAACGTCAAATTTGTCTTTTGTCTAATATTCAATGTTTATATTATAACTTTAAAAGATGACTATTATACATTATTTTTATCAAAACATTTAAAATTATACAGTAGACTGTATTATACAAGTTATTCTACAGAATACAGTAGAGCGTCGGTTATCCGAAAGTCAATCATCCGAAAGAATTCCAGTCGGCAAATTTAAATTTTCGCCAGTGCTGTGGCGCTGTAATCTTTGGCTATGTCTTGGGCTACTCAAATATTTTACGTTTTTGATATTACATTAACATCTGAAATATAAGTTTTAATTGTTTTTATATTTTTCAATATATTTATTTAGTTTGTACAAAATAAAAAAATAATTTTTAACGATACAATAGTTTTCGTTAGGCTTAACATCAACGAAACTTCAACGCAAAGCGACACGCAACGGAGAAAATTTTTAACATTGGATAGGTTAAACAATTTTTTCATACATAATCGGTTATCCGAAATGTCATTTATCCGAACAACCCCAGTCCCCAATTGATTCGGATAATCGACGCTCTACTGTAATTAAATTCTGTAGAATAACTTCTTAACGTTCTTAAATTCTTTTAATTTTAAGATTTGAATTCATAAAAACAATTATTTTAAGATATATTAATTAAATACAGCATTATTAAAATTTCAGAAGAGAATTTACTTACCCTTCATATTTTTGAATTCCAGCTTCTCAATTTCACAGGCAAATCCATGTACTGTACAGGTGCAGTACTTTCTCCAAATGTTCACGTAATCGAAGGAAAGTAGAAAATCCTCCAGAACATGAAGTCTCACGACAGAATATAGATTTTTCCTCCACCAGGATTTGC
>NW_019385764.1:52457-64649 GCF_000671375.1 Centruroides sculpturatus
TAACCCATTTTCTCTTGTGTGAGAAAAGGATTGGAAATATTCTTAGGAAAACTTTTCTATGAATCTCACACTTTGTGCCCTTACTGTACATTGTTCTCATCATCTGGAAACCATTAAACGCAATGTTTCCTCTTATCAGCCCCAATTTTGCCTTTGGTCACCGTTCAATACCCTGCCTCTATCATAGATCTATTCATCGCGCCAGAAGAGAGCGTTATTGCTTACTTTCAGAAACGCTGAGCTAAAATAAAAGTCAAGGTGTTAGAAATATTCAAGTTGTGACCTTCAATAAAAAATAAAAAATATATAAAATGTCAACATTTTATATATATTCCGTCTAATTTTTATATATATAATTTGTCTGCCGTCGCCCCTCTATATTTCCTTAACTCAGCCCAATTTTCTTTGAGCCTATACTGCCCCCTGAAAGCCTCCAGCGCCCACAAGGGGGCGTTATCGCCCACTTTGAAAAACGCTAGTTTAATGTATTTAACCAATAAAACTAAAACATTTTTGAAGTATGCAATATTCATTTCGTTATAAATAATGTAAAAAAAATACATAAATAATGAATATAATAGATGCGTAAATATTAACAATAAAAGAATTGAGAACTCATATCCCGTCGCTCACTCGTCCTCTTTGACGCAATTGAAAGTAAGGCCTACCTAAAATAATGTATTCTCATGAATATTTAACGTAACTTTTGTTAACATAGGATCCAAGTATTTACAGTAAACAATTTATTATAGAATATTAAAATAAAATTAAATAATTGAGCTGAATCGTTAGCGAATCCCCTTCTTCGTGGCTTACAGAATTGTGTTCGTTTTCAAAATTAGATCGATAAGTTTTGAAGAAAACGTTACTATTTTTCATAAATTTCTTGAAAAATCAAAAAATATATGGTAATATAAATGAAGCTCCATGATCTCGTTTGAGACTTACAGTGGGTGAAAGTGATAATATTCATTCAAGAGGCCGATTGAAAGGACATTGTCACTTTTATCCATTGTATCAGATATTCTTGACAATTTCACGTTCTTATTAATTAATATTATACTTCGTACTTCCAGTGTGTGTTTACATAAATTATCATCTGCATGTAAATCATTAGTAATAGAGTAAAACCAACAAATGCCGGAACTTGACTCGACGGTACTATTTTGTTTTACCCTGTTTCACAGGCATTCCGCCAATCTCCCTTATCATCTTTACTATCTTCTTCAGTTTGCGAGGTGTAAATTAATAATTGCTGTGAAAAAATGTAGAAGAACAAATATAAAAGCGAAAAATAACGATACAAAAGAAAATGAAAGAGCATTTCGGCGATGATTTGGTATTCAGTTTGGTTTTATACACATATGGCAAAGCGAAACATGAGCGATCTGTCAGGGGTCTTTTATGGAAAACTAGTTTTTATTTAGGTGTTATAAACGTGATAAAACCTCATGTTATTGGCACGTTGACAAGATGAGAACCGCCGATCAAATATGTTTTTATCCGCTCTGCCATATGTGAGCATAATATCTGGCTATACTTTCCCGTGTTTGGTTTACAATAGCTCGATTTCTTTTATTCCGTCCATCTCTACACAGGTTCCGATTTTCAGAGAACATTTCTTCGGTTAACGTAATCGTTTTACCGAAAAATATTTGAATTTTTCACTTTCGAAATGTTGAGACTCTGCTTAATCGGGTTTTATTATATTATTTTACTATAAAATCAAATTATTAAAAATAATTTATATATTATATAAATTAATAAATGTTTGTTTCCGAAATATAATTTTTCACATATAATTTAATAATATATTAATACAAAAAATGAAAAAAAAAATAAAAAATAAAAAAAGGAAGAAAATAAATTCGTCAGAGGGCGTCGATCGTTTCTCTTTCCGCCATTGAGCAGTCAGAGCGCGGCCATTTTAGATGTCATAAGTTGCAGCGATTATTGGTAAAAAAACAATAACAGTACGATCGCAAGAATTTGCTTTCGTTATTTAATCGAAATTCTCCAGTCGAATATTGAAATTATTTTTTACCCATTAAGATAATCGGCATTAACACGTAATTTAAATTTGGGCCGATCGCGAGGCGTAGTCCAATGGTTATTAATTATTTTTACATATCGAGTCCGCACTTAAACTGACCATTGTGACGTATATTGGCCGACCACGTGACATACCTGACCGGGTCAATGTGAGATTCACATCGGATCGTTTTCATCGTTCGAATGTCGAGTTTAGATCTAAATTTAGAAATCTGCTGAGCATTTACTGTAAATTGTAAGGTAAGTAAAGCCGTTTTTTAATTATCTTCAATTAATTTTAAGCTCCAAAGCGCCATATTTCGCCTCGCAACAGCGTGCAACGTGCTGTTGTTGATCGTTGAAATCGATTAATTATTATTAATCAATTACAATCATTTTGAATTTAAATCGAGCGACGTCACAATTTCCTGGTGAAATCGTGAAATTAAACCAATTCATTGGCGATTTCGCAAGGGAAGTTTGACTTTGTCTCTTGTCTGCCATGTTTTTATCACAATTATCGTTGTTGTTGTTGCTGAAAATCACAATTAATGCTCTTTTATTGATCTAATTTGCATAAAATTCGGATCTTACGTCTTAAAATTCATATCTCCCTGCATAAATTCACTTCATCTATTGTCTTAATGCTTATTCTTGTAAATTTAGCGTTATTATAATCAAATATACAGTCGACCCCCCTATAACACTGTTTGATTATTTCGTTTTATATGAATTCCCTGTTGTAAGAGTCACTTAGATTTTACAAATACGTGTGCCGGGCTATGAACGGCTCACGTATTTGTAAAATCTAAGTGACTCGTACAACATGGAATTCATATAAAACGAAATAATCAAACAGTGTTATAGGGGGGGTCGACTGTACTCTAAATATGTGGAGCGTAGAAGTAAAAGAATGCTTTCAAATTCATCAAACTATTTTTGGCTGCTTTAATATAGTATTACATATTATACAAGAAATTAATGATGTCTCGGTTAGAGTTATTTTACTAAAAATGTATAAATTAATCAAGTTACTTGCCTAATTAAAAAATTTCATCCGCTTTTAGTCATTCCTGTTGTTTATCCTTACGGATATCCAGTTAATTCAGTTTATCGTAGATAATTCCGATCGAGAATTTTAGCCGATCTTCCCTTATAGGCTGGCCTGGTTTAGCAAAAATTGAGGCTGTATGATAGTCTGTAATATGTGCCGTGCATTAAACTGCGAGAGATTGATTATATCATCAGCAAAAGTGGTCGAAAAAGTATTTACGTGAATAAAGTTATTTCTCTACCTTTTATGTTGATGCTTCTGGACTTGTAAACAAATAAGAGAAAGTAGGAATTCATTTTCAATATGTCATTACATAAATTATATTATTCAGTCATTTTTGCTGAAGGTAGATGAAGTTGTCATTTCTTACTAAGATTAATAATCGGGAATAAATTTTTGAAATTTTTAATCAAATAATTAAAGAATTCTGGAAGAGAAGATAGGTATTATTGTGATTTTCTATTCATTTGTAGCTAGAACTATTTTAAGATGATCAATACAAAACCTTCCTCGCTTATTTCTAGCCATTTATACACGAGTACGAATGTTTTCGGCCTTCCTAATAGGCCTTCTTCTATCATCAACGATGACGTCACTACTAAGACGATGCCTATGTAAACATTGACACCGTTTAAACTTCTACCAACTGACGCTCTAACAGACCACAGTGTACCTGTAGAAGGCCGAAAATGTTCGTACCCGTGTATAAACGGCTAGAAATAAGTGAGGAAGATTTTGTATTGATCATTGTGATTTTCATCTGTTACCAGATCTTTACAATGGCAATTAGGATAGTTTTGTAAGTTAGTATTTGCACTTCTTTGACTACAGTTAATATAAAAAGATGAATTAGTAACATTATAAAGGAGAAGATAAAAACAAACAATCAAAGTTTTGTTTTGGATTATAATTATAGTAATTATAGCCAACAACTAGAATCAAAACGAGTCTTGTTAGCATAACTTGTAACATGCATAGTAAGCAGATGTTTCATGTTTCAGTCGAATTCTAGTCGATCTTCTCTTCCTGAATCTTCTATATTAATTAAATTAATTTTTAATTGTTAGCCTTAATGCAAAATGGTGGCTTAACTGATTATCTTTATTAGAACAGTTCAAAACTTTATTGCTGGATAAAGTAAAGGTTCTTCGTTGAGAATCACTTGTCTACGTGGACATTCTTTTTAACTAGGACTGGCTATACCAAAGGGAGCGAGCCCACACGAATTCATAATAAAAATCCTTTATCGTTATATGCCGCTACTATTTAGCATGCAAGTTAAGGTCTTTAAAGAAGAATTTATGTAAGTTCGTTCCTTTAATATAACAAGTTTTAGTTAAAAAGAAAGTCCAAGTAGACAAACTATACTCAACGTAGAAAATGAAGCTATAATGTTGATGAAATTTGGAGAAAAATATCACTTTTATTGATGCAACAACAGATTAAAAATATGTTTAGCAGGTGTCCTATAAAATTACAATGATGCTATTTTAAAATATTTAAAGCTGCATTCCTTATCTAATATATATTGAAAGGTAGTATAAATTAAAAAAAAAAATAAATCAGATAACTGTTCAGTTTGGGAAGCCATAGCTTTAATAAATGAAAGGTTTCTGGTCAAATATGTGACCATCTTCAGCATACAAGAGACATATTTAATGAAATAAAATGATGTAGAACTGAAGTAAATTTAAAATAAAAGAGAACGAAAGCAAGTATTAATATTATAATTAGTTATAACACAATTATAACACAAATAATAAAACACAATAAAATTTATGCAGTAATGCAGGGGAGTACAGGGGGGTGTGTACGTTCTCACCAAACTCTAACTCAGAAATGGCAGAGATTTACTTTATTTGTTAGCGACAATAAGCACAAAGAACTTTTCATTTTTCCATAATCCAGGAAGGAAGTATTTTCAGACCTATGTTTATATGAAATTAATAGCATTTCTACTACTTCATAAGCCGATTGATTAGATGAATTACTATTGAGAGTTTAAATATTTAACTAGTCACAAAGTACATACAATTGTAAGAAGTACAGTAAGACTCCGCTTAATGCTGCCTTGCTTAACACTGATTTGATATNCATTCGAAATACCACTTAAAATTTTCATTTGAACGAGAAATGTTTCTTTATTTTGGTGGAAGTTGTAAAAAGAAAACAAAGTAATTGCACCTGCTACGGAAAAATGCAATGAAGTAAAAAATATTATTAATTGAAAGTTTTCGTGGTAATGTATCAGTGAAAATAATAAATAATAGATGTTATATATTGTACCAGTTGTAAAAACAAAACTACTGTGAATAGTAAATTTCTTTTGATTACATTTCATTCCCCAAACAGCCATAACTATCATTAAACGAATCCAGTTTTTAACTTCTCGGGGTGTTCATCTTCGGAATAAGGACGTATTTGTAGATTTCTCACTTTTGACGTCGGCATTTTGGATTGACGTTCTTCTAATGCCATCAAATATCTGTGAATGAAAATAGAGAATATTATTTCTAAAGAAAACAAAAGGTAACAATCAGCAACGAGTTGCGTAACTTTCCCGACGAAAAGTTTAGAAAAGTTGCGTGTTGATCCATCTGTTACGAGATTTAATTTAATTAAAAAATAACTTTTATATTATTAATAACCCACATGAGCCCGGGCAAAGAATAACAACAGCAAAGATTAACATTATCAGTTTATTTTGTACGGTATTAGCAGACGAATAGACTTTTTAAAACGTGTTACATTGATCGTTCGGTTTGATAAACTCTTTCGTAAGATAACCTTTGTAGTTATAGAGTATATCTTACCCGTTTTCATCGGGTGCAAAAAATTAGGAAAAAAAATGCATCTAGTAGATTATGAGCCGAGTTTTTCAAGGTAATCCTTAATATGCCTAAGTACTCAATAAAAACTAAACATAGTTGAAAAACAAAAATCGCATCTAAAATAGTACAGTAAAAGCCGTTCTTCAGGCTAAGCTTTAATCCTCTCCCTTTTTTCCAGTGGGGGAATTTCGACAAATTCCTTCTTATTGTGTGTTTTCATGACGTACCCTAATTGTGTACAAAATTTCACTTCTTTAGATTCAGCGGTTTGCTCTGGGCGATGATGAATCAGTCAATCACTCAGTCAGTCAGGACAAGTAATTTTATATATTTAGATTAATATGGCTGCTAATTAAATTAATGGTCAAGTGAATAAAACCACTTAATACTGGTAATTGGTCATGAGTTCACTCCTGGCAAACCAGCTGACCACGTGGAGTTTTCTTGATTTTCTTTACATTTAATAAAACCTACATAGGAGCCAGTTTCCCATACAAAGTCCTCTCAAAAAGTATCCCCCCCGGCAAATCGTCTGTGTGTCTCATTGCCGTATACAAATAAACGATAACAGGTTATTACTGCAAGTGTGGCTATTATTTTATAACTAGTGTTGCCCATAAAGTTAATGCAGTTTATTCAACGTTTTAAATTCACTTATATTTTAGATTTATTGAAATGGTAATAACTTACATTAAGAATGAGGCATTTTGCACGCGATACTTAATTGTAAACACGAGTACATTAAGAGCACCTTCCTCTAATGGGTATTTGTTGAAGTATATAGCGTAATCTCGTGCATTGATTAATTGATTTGTCAGCAACGAAACACGATATAGAAGTCCACACTTTGACTTATTAAGATAATGCATATATTTTCGATGTCTCCATAGAAACTAATTGCTTCGCTGAGTTTTAAAATGCCTTTATCTTAAAAGGTATTTTATGGTAAGTAGTCCATTTTACATAATTTTCTTATCAAATATTCATTCTCTTCTATGAAGTTTTATCAGATAGCATATATTATAGAAAGATTCATTTAAAAATTGCATTAAAATGGACACCAATGAACTTTTCCCAGACTTAATTTTATCTCCTTTCTTGCTAATTTTGAGAATTTCAGGATTCGATATTTCATTCTTGAGTAATAAAAAGAAGGGTAAATTTATGTTCTTCTATGTCTCCATATTGAAAGCGTTCACTTTCATTAAAGGTACAATTTATGCCATGGTTCTATACACCCAGAACGAGACTATGGCCATGGATTTATGCGAAATATCTGGAGCTTATAAAGAACACGCGAATGCCATGAGATTCACAATGCTAACATTAAATCTAGTTACACTTCATTGTCTATGCGCATGGAATTCTGAAGATTATGGAAACATTTTTGAAAACAATGAACAGATCCTCACGGATATCCTAAGTGATCGATTATTTTCCTACACCCAATTGCCGAAACTCTTAAAAATTCAACATTTATTCTGCAAGCTGTGGGTGGGTTTTGTTACAATCCTAAATATGTTTTTGATATATGCAAACGGGTTACTACTTTTAATGATTAACGATTATAAATGGACAATTAAAGACACAATATGCATAACTTTAAACAATATAAATTTAATTTACCTTACGGCAATTTCCATGGGTCATATGTTGTTTGTGTTCTTGATATGCGAATTGTTGAAGATGCAATCTTCTTGCTTATACGGATACATAAAACATGGAAATGAAATGTTTCCTTTGAAAAAAATATGGAAATGTTTAGAAAATTCAAAAGACATTTTGAAGTTCGGCAATTTTATTCAGAGTTGGTTCACTATTTCGATATTAATTGTTATATTATGCACCGAGTTTTCTTTAGGAATAAGCATTTTGAGAAATTCTGGAGGAGACGGCACACTCAGACTTATAATTGTAGTCTGTATCGGTGTCATTTCTCTTCTATTTTTCATATATTTATTTTATTTATCGAGTCTGGATAATAAGGTAAGTTATTCATCTTATGTTATTAATGAAATAATTTACAGTAATTTTAAGATTTTTTCAAAAGATATTAGGTTTATAAAACTAATAAATTGTCTAAATAGTGAACAATATGATGTTAAATTTACGTCATTCTTACAGTTTTATTATCAGAAAAAGTTCAATCTGACGTCAAAGTATAATAGAGTACACTATTTAGGCAAAATTAATGCCTTTAAATACAATATAACAATATTTATAACAACATTTATTTATCCTTATGACATCCCTTCTCCTATTATTATTTTAATTTTTGTGGAATTTTTAAGAAAATTCAGGCCCACAAAGGTTCGAATAGTTCAAACCACTGAGTTTTCTTACTGAATACTTGGAGATTTGATAAAAACTAGCTAAATAGTTTCGAAATAATAAATAACGTGTGTTCGTCACAGTATCGAAGATTGAGTTAAATATGTCGTTTTTTTTCGATTCTGAGGTGCTCAATCTGTCAAAATTAAGAATAGAAACGATGAACTTTATTCATTTATATGTGCTTGCATCCTAGAATATCTTCATTACTCGCTCATCAAGGTCCGAAATAAAGTATCCTTTTCGGACATATATCTTCGGACATGTCCATTATCTTCGGACATTAAAGTCCATAAAGGCTCCATCCCTCGCCATTTGATAATTTCGGTTCTATGCCCGGCGAATCCATGATAGATATAAAGAAAGACTCTTTAAGTGCTTCGTACAATATGACATTGAACACATTATTCAGTATATCCAACTATTTGCGTATATAAGAAACAATTAAAATATTAATTCAGATAATTTTAATATCATTAAAAATAATGATGATGGTTTATTTTATAGGAATTTGACATATATTCGAAGTTGTATAAGTTACACGTTAATTGCAAAAGTAAAGAAGATATCATTATGGTAATTTTGTAACGTTTATATCGTGTATGTCATTAGCGATGTTGCGGCCGAAGTTTTCATCTTTAAAACGTGAACGTCGAACGTCGAGCGCCGCTTACAAGACAGCGGCGCTCGACGTTCGACGTTCACGTTNAAAAGAAAGTCCAAGTAGACAAACTATACTCAACGTAGAAAATGAAGCTATAATGTTGATGAAATTTGGAGAAAAATATCACTTTTATTGATGCAACAACAGATTAAAAATATGTTTAGCAGGTGTCCTATAAAATTACAATGATGCTATTTTAAAATATTTAAAGCTGCATTCCTTATCTAATATATATTGAAAGGTAGTATAAATTAAAAAAAAAAATAAATCAGATAACTGTTCAGTTTGGGAAGCCATAGCTTTAATAAATGAAAGGTTTCTGGTCAAATATGTGACCATCTTCAGCATACAAGAGACATATTTAATGAAATAAAATGATGTAGAACTGAAGTAAATTTAAAATAAAAGAGAACGAAAGCAAGTATTAATATTATAATTAGTTATAACACAATTATAACACAAATAATAAAACACAATAAAATTTATGCAGTAATGCAGGGGAGTACAGGGGGGTGTGTACGTTCTCACCAAACTCTAACTCAGAAATGGCAGAGATTTACTTTATTTGTTAGCGACAATAAGCACAAAGAACTTTTCATTTTTCCATAATCCAGGAAGGAAGTATTTTCAGACCTATGTTTATATGAAATTAATAGCATTTCTACTACTTCATAAGCCGATTGATTAGATGAATTACTATTGAGAGTTTAAATATTTAACTAGTCACAAAGTACATACAATTGTAAGAAGTACAGTAAGACTCCGCTTAATGCTGCCTTGCTTAACACTGATTTGATATAATCTGGTCTGATCGAAGCCTAAAAAATAGCTCAAAATTTATGTTGATTTAAATTATCGTGGCATTTCATTGATTCGTATATAATATGATTATTTTCAAACACAAACCAATCAGCAATAGGTGACGGAAATGTGTACTTTCTTTAAATCTATGTTTGTTTGGTGCAATTTTGGATAAAATATAACATCGTGGATGCCATAGGCAATATTGGCTTGGCTTGGCAAGAATTAACTGATAAACGAAGTGTGGAAGAAGTTATGGCTGAAAGTATCCAAGAATTCTCAACGAGAAGAGCCTATTGCTGTATCATTAGGTTGACCAAATTGTCAACCTAATCAATTCAGCTGGACTAGGAGATGTAGATGAGCAATTACTGCAGGTTTCTGGTGAGATCTTTACCAATGATGACCTTCAAGAGCTGGCAGAACAAGGAATTCATGTAGAACGGGAAAATAGAGATTCTGAAAACGAAGAACCCAAAAAAATTTCTCTACAGATTTCCTTAGTAAAAGTTTGGTAACGATAATGAAATCGTTGATCAAATTGTAGCGAACGATCCAGATTTTGAAAGGAGTACAAAAGCAAAACAAGGTGTTTTGGATGCGATCTTCTGCTATCGAAATTTGCTTAATGATAGAAAAAAGTGACAAATGAAACTTCATGACTTTATTGCAAAAAAGCAAGAATTTCAGAAAAGTCAGGACTTTCATCACAAAAAATGAACTCTATGAATATGTTTATGTGTTATTTAACATATACGACGTAACTCGACGTAACGACGTAAGTCGAGGTATGCCTATACCTCGACTTACGTCGTTTCGAGTTACGTCGTTCCCGATTATACGTCGCTTGTTAAAAAAGTTTATGGAAAAATAAAAATCAAGTTTAAGTAATTTTATTCGACTTTACGTCTGTCCGCCACAAATATTGAAGTCATAATATCACTAGAAAAACGTTTAAAGCACATAAAATCATATTAAAATTTATACAAGTATGTACTGTATTTACAGTAAATGCATTCGTAAATTTAGATTACTTTTTTTTGTACTATATTAAAACTAAACTTTATTTGTTTGTAAGCTTAAAATAGATTTTTATTAACCATATATTATTAAAAATNCTTTAAAACGTGAACGTCGAACGTCGAGCACCGCTTACAAGACAGCGGCGCTCGACGTTCGACGTTCACGTTTTACAGATAAAAACTTCGGCCGCAACCTCTCTATTAGCAATTTTATTATAATGAGATATATATAAAATTATATTGTCACTTTATTTTTTTATAGTTGTACAACATGTTACATCGATACTACGAATCAGAATTAACTTTTAATTTTTTTCATTACTTTCCCATAACTCAACTATCTATATTAAAGGTATGTGTACTTTAAAATGTTAAAATTATATTTATGTCAATATAAATAAATTTTGGCATTTTTTTCTCTTGCAGGCATTCTGTTTTTTTATCACTCAAGCTCTCGTTGTTATAAATTTATACGAAACTTTCAGTATCAATTAATAGTATCAATGCTATAATTAGAAGAGTGGACGACTTTTACTTACGTACAATAATCCACGAAGGAGTGGTCCCACCAGAGGATAAGTGAATAAACCCAATGGTGGCGGGTTCGCATCCAACCCAATGTCTAACTGAATAGTGTTACGAATTATCTTGAAGTGTCTAATACCTAAACACAGGTCGTATAAAGACTTCATGAGAGGTGCACACGAGTCAGAAGCACAGTAGATCCCTGTATAACACTGTAGATAATACCGTGTTATATGAATTGCATCTTGTACGAGTCACTTAGATTTTACATATACGTGTGCCGAGCTGTGAACGGCTCAAGTATTTGTGAAATGTAAGTGACTCGTACAACATGGAATTCATATAACACGGAATTATCTATAGTGTTATAGGGAAGTCCACTGTACAGTATTTTATAATTTATTTTAATTAACATATAAATAAATCTGACATATGATTGCAACGTTGTAGCTTCTACTAGCCACTATTCAGGATCGCAATTAGGCTGAGAATGGTTGAATTTTCAAACACTGGTAATCATCTGAACTTTAACAGTGGATGGGAAGGTTGCGTTGTTCGAATTTGCATCATGTAACAGCTAATGGATCCACTTGATTTCGAGAAGCTACGACTTTCTCAGTGAATGCAATCTTGATAATTGTTATTTTATAGTTTAATCATGCAGTGATTCTTAAACTTTTTCGATCCACCGCCCCCTTTGTTCCATAAAGTTATACCCAACGCCCCCTAACCCATTCTCTCTTGTGTGAGAAAAGGATTGGAAATATTCTTAGGAAAACTTTTCTATGAATCTCACACTTTGTGCCCTTACTGTACATTGTTCTCATCATCTGGAAACCATTAAACGCAATGTTTCCTCTTATCAGCCCCAATTTTGCCTTTGGTCACCGTTCAATACCCTGCCTCTATCATAGATCTATTCATCGCGCCAGA
>NW_019385764.1:69328-124661 GCF_000671375.1 Centruroides sculpturatus
GTACATGCATTCGTAAATTTAGAATACTTTTTTCTGTACTATATTAAAAACTAAAATTTATTTGTTTGTAAGCTTAAAATAGATTTTTATTAACCATATATTAATAAAAATGCATTAATAAATAAAATACAGAACCGGGAATGGTAATTTGTGGTTTAGCCTAGTAATAAGTAGATTCGGAGACAAGTAAATTCGACTTATGTCGTTCTCCTGGAACCAATTACCGACGTAAGGCGAGGTATACCTGTAATATTATACAAATTTCTATAAAAATAACTTAAAATTAAAGAAAAGATTCGTTGATTTCTGGTTGCCAGCTCCCCTATCTCTATTTACACTGTTAAAATTACCTTGTTTAACGCTGTTTCGTTTAGCACTTTGTCGTCTAGGAATGCATCCCCTGCATTAAGCAGGGTCTTACTGTATAAGAATTGTCATTTCTTTCTGTACCAGTTTGTTTACTAGTGTCAATCTTGTTATGAATCAAGCCTTATCTAAAACTTACGATTACAGTAGACCCGCGGTAATCCGGCCCCTGTCTAATCCAGAACCCCCTATAATCCGACACGCCTATATGCAGCTGGTATGCAATGGGCTGAAGAGAATGGTGCATTGTACAACAAACTTTTACTTCTGAGGAGACTGAGAGACAAGACCTTACTCTTGCATTTAGCCAATGTAAAACAAAAGAAAATTGATGAATATTTGCATGCATCATAAAGTTATTTGTTTATCCATTTTCAAATTAAGATCATACATAGTATGTACCTTGGAAATACAAGTATGTAATTTGTCAGATTACAGGGTACTCCTTTGCAAAAAAGTTTTGGACTACAAGTGGTCGATGGCAGTACTCTATAGTCCGACAAATTCGATCATCCGACACCGCCTTGCAAAATGTTTGTTGGATTACCGCGGGTCTACTGTATTGATACTTTATTGAAATTTTATCAGAACAAAAAGAGTATAACACTTACAATATTGCTTTTAAGTGTGTGTCCTTAAACCATTACTTCGGTTTTAATCTCCTTATAACTTGCCGAAATGTAAAAAAAGAAACACTAAAGAAGTCAGGATATTTATTCAGATTAAACACTTTTCTGGATTCTCAGTTTTGTCTACAAATTCACACAATATTCAGTGATCTGATGTTATGGGTGGATGTGATGCGATGTAATAAAATGTGCTTTGATATTTACTGACGAACTCGTCAGTAAATATCAAAGCATTAGTTGTTATTGCTTCTGTTTTCCTCATCCTTCTCATTTATATTCAGTCATAGCTATTTGTTTTCAGAGATTTATATCAAAAGTATCAACAATAATATAATCGTTGTTATTTTTTTTCTGAATTTGCTGTCACACAAGAATAATCGTGACAAATTTAATTGTGTTGCCATAAAGAATGGCTCTATTTCGATGTCAAGTTCACAAATTCTTAGATAATTCTGTGAGAAAGCAAATTTATTTAGTTTAGAAGTGTCGGTATATACAACTGAATTAATCAATGAACCTTTAACAGTGGGTGAAGTTTAAAGAATGCTGTTTTTGATCCAGTTAATGGGTCATCTTCAGATGTGGACAATTGAAAATGGAATCCCTCAACTATCCATTTGAAGATGACCTGTTAACTGGGTCGAAATTGTTAGCATTCTTTAAACTTTTCTATTAAAAGTGCATTTATTAATTCAACTGAATATCACAGTGGCTATTCCATCCTCGTATATTAGACAGTTATATTCTCCTCAGATAGTCTCTGCTTTCTGTCTGTTATAGTAAAATGGTTCTCGTTACCACAAAAACTAGGCAAGCAAGAGCAGAGGTTTTTGTATGAAACGTGTAGGTTGTGGGTTCTGAATAGATTGGAAATTTGGAGAGCTGTGGAGGTGAGACATTGAAACCTGCAGTGGGTACTATGGATTGTGGTTGCTCCATTCAACTTGTTAATTGGTTTCAAACAATACTTCTATACTGGGTGTCCCTCCCTGCTCTACTATTTTACAGTTGTATGAAGATGGTTTAGTGTATTGTTTGCAGGGCTATAGTGTCTTATTTCATATAACCTGTAAATGGAAAACATTTTGTAGGCTATAGAAATTTTTGTCACAAATGGTTTGGCAGAAAAAGAACAGAAGTGGTAGAGCTAAAGTCTCTAAAAGCCGATGCATGTCGGCAGCAGAATTAACGTTGCAATCAGTGTCAAGGTCGCAAACCAACTGGTGGAACCAGTAGTGTCTTGACCTTGATACTTCTTAGAGATCGATTGCGTCTGTTCTAGAAGCTCATTGTCATTGTAATTTTGTTGCTTGAGTGCATTAAACAAGTTTTCTTGGATGTTATAATTGTAATACATTAGTTTACAATCCTCAGAGTGATGTCTGGAAAATATAATGTATCATTGCTATCATCATGAAAACAAAACTCTTCAGATGGCCTGTAATACTTTTTAAAAATTTTATACAGATTTATCTGATATTTTTATTTTGGAAACAAAGCTGTTTAGTGTGTCTTAGAGGCAATTTTACGTGAAAAGTATTTTCAAAATATACCATTGTCACATTCCTAATCCATTCAGGATGTCCAGTCCAATCTTGAGTAGTGTCGGGAGTATCATGAAGTGATTCTGCAAATTGTCTTGCAAAACGAGATGATACCACACGATATTCTTGACACGTTCACCTTGTACTCGTGTAACTCAACTACACAAGTACCAAGACGAGTACAATACATTTTGCAAATCTTGACCAGACAGTTGTGCCACATAGTGAGAATGACTTCATGCTAGTTTGTGCAGAGTATCAGCTATATGAATTAAATTAATAGCAGATAACACAATAGCAACCAGGAGTTGTGGGTTCAAGTCTTGTTTCGGGACAATTCTTCTCATCGAGAACCTTCTAAATTATTTATTAAATTTATCAAGAGGTGGCATCTAACACCTGCCTCTAGACCAAATTACTTGACATTTAATTAGTAATTAGTAGTAGCATTAATGTAGCCCAGCATAATTCTGCAATCATTTGGCTTTAATCTAAAATTGGTTTTGTAGATGTTTATCATAGTTCTGTAGTAAATATCACTGTTATTTTATTTTCCTTTACTCTGGTACTTTATGAACATACTCTGAGCTTTTGGTTGCCTATTCAAGGTTAAATTGAGTTATGCTTACAATCCCTGTGTATATTACACTACATAATAGAAAACTTACAGTATTATATATAAGTAGTACATACTGTGTTTATAGAAAAGAATTGCATAACTATATAGGAGCTGCAGTAAGGATCTAGAAGAACTACACGCAGCTAGCGAGCAATACTTTGGTCACTAAATAAGTATAATTCTCAAAACTAAGACATCTCTATACACATTCTAAGAGTACTTCATTACATTAAACTCATTTAACATAAAGTTTCCCCAGAAATTATGTGTAGGAATGTCTTAGTGTTGCAAATGACACTGATTATAAAAGTAACGAGCAATTATTTATTGTGACATCGTCAGAATGCCGGGCTGCAATTTTTAATTTATTTAATTTAAAATATATATGCCTTCCAAAATTAGTAGTGGCTTGTCCCTGTATCTCATACTTTTTCTTTAACCATAGAGTCCTGCTGGTCATCTATCGTAACATCTTTTGGGGGGAATTTTTTAAATTGGAATAATGTGACTTCGTGCTGCAAGATGTCTACTTACTGCAGATAATATTTGCAGTAGGATCACTATGTTAAGAGAGTACCGAGCGATTAATTAAAATTCAGTATTATTGTGCTAGGCCCACCAGTGGCCGAGTGGTCTTCGTACCCTAAACACTGGGAGTTTGGTCGTGGGTTCGCGCCGCGATCAGACAGGCTGGCTGCTTGGAGTTTTACGGGTTTTCTCCTTGCCAATAACGACTAAATAGGAGACCAGTTCTCCATAAAAGTCCTCCCGGAAGGCATTTGTTCCCTTCGTGTAACATCGCGCCCCAGAGAAGGCAACGGGAAACCACTCTGGATAGTAACCTTCCCTAGTAACACCTTGGTGTATTATTAACTAATTACTAATCTGTACCGGGTGTGGCTGAGGTCAGGAAAATTTGATATGGCACTATGAGATGAGATTATTGTGCTGTATCATTGTGGAGAAGGGAAAATATGTATTTTACAAGTACAGTAAAAAAAGTATCACTAACAACAGTAGTAGAAGATATCATTCAAGTGTTACATTAAGTTTATGCATATTGCAATAAATTTTGTTATAATGATAATTGTTGTAGCAAAATTTGACTGTGTATTATGGAATTTTGTGTGGAATCTTATTGTGGCCCAATAATAAATCATTTGCGCACCGGTGCCAGTCGGAATATCACCGCCATAGAGCCTGATTTGAGTAATGCATGGCTCCTGGTTGACATTTTCTGATATGTTTAAAGTGCCACACACATTTAGAATCTGGTCTCAGTATCATGTTTAATACTATGATACACCTCGTATCGTGATATTAACTTGGAGACTAAGTATTTAACAAGTGACTATACTCAATTATCTATTTTGAACTTTATTTTTATTATAGATTTTATAATAGAGAAATGAATTTGGCTGTAGACGGAGGCATTAGGCGCCATCTCGTATAAAATTTCATAATTATAAGGTTTTAGTAAAGATGTTTATATTTGAATAATTGTTACTTTAATATACTTTTTATTTTGTTATATAATTTTATGATATTTATTTTTCATTCCAGTTTTATTTAAATATCTCCGATATGTGAAAAAATCTTCATAAGAAGAGCAATTTATTTATAAAAGTGGAAAAAATTTATTGAAATGATCCTGCGAGAAGAAAAATGTAAGTAATTCTATGTTTAAGTTGTTTTTTTTTATTTAGAGTCCTCCTGTCAAATATATTACTAGGATATTATATGCATTAGCTGGTGTACCTATCAATTCTCAGTTTGCATTATTTCAGGAGGTGCAAAAGCATACGAGGGCCCAGTTGCTATTGGTCTGGTCTGAGGGATTTTCCCTTTTCAAAAAGTGCATTGGGATGCAAAGCCCGATGCAATAATGTTCTCAGACTGAGTTGTATGTTATACATTCAAAGTTTAGAGATTGACTGAAGCTGAAAGGTATCCAGCTTTGGAGGTTTAACAGTCTCCAACCAAAGCTGAATAATACTGGCAATTACATCTGACTTGCCAGAAGCAGGCAAAGAACCGACCCACTGACATTTGCCAATTGAAAATAATGTGCGAGTGGCCACTTCCGATGGAATGGCAATTGCGGTACAGACCTGTCAGAAGAGTTGTACATGATAGGGATTGAGAAATTGCCTTTTCCCTCACCCTTTGCCCCATCTTCCCATAGAAAACTCTTATATGCGACACTTGAGGATGGGATTATGAGACCGGACCTGCACTGGGTATATATATATATATATATATGTATATCCTTTCAGACTGCTGACTTTCATTAGAAGGGGACCTTCCACCAGATTACCAAGTGGCAACAAAATATCCGAATTCTCGACAAATATTATGCTAGGTGCAGCTGTAGAATGCTTAAATGCACAACTGCAGATAACACTCTATGTCCAGAAGGTTTGAACAGTTTAAGACGACAATACTTTTTGTAGTTTTTTAGTGTTGTGTCCCTAGTTTCTTTATTGTTCGTCAGATTCTGTTTAGTCTTAATTCCACTGTTTCTTTTTGTTGGCTTTTGTCATTGCGTGCTCTTATCCATCTGAGTTGTTGTCCTTGTCAGCATTCTTGTTTAATAATAAATTATTATAACTAGTATTTAGAAATAAGTTAAATTTAAGTTTTTTTGCTTTTTTTCATTGTTTCATTTACGTTATTCTGCTTCTTATAGCAATTAATAGCTTACATTCTGTATTAATACCCTTATGTATGCTGCTCAGTGAGAGCCTTCCTTTATCTTCTTTCGATCTGCTCTCCCTCCTTGTTTTTTTCTCTTATCCTCCCCCTCTTTTTCCTCCAGCTAAACATTTAATGTATGAGTGTTGTGTTTGTTTAATTCTTCAAGAAAACAGTTTGAATCTTATTAAACCTGATGCGGATCTGTGAAAAGGGTCAAAATCTTTTGTTTAAATAAATTAAAATGTTGCTGAAAAAGTATTTAAAGTGTTGTTCAAGCATTTTATCATTATAAGTAAACATACTAAATATTAAAAATAATTTTGTCTATATTTTAAACTGTTTTGCCAACTGCTGGTCAAGCTGGCCCATTGCTGCATGGGTGACAATGCAAATGTCACCCTATTTCCTCTGAAATGAGCATACAGTTAGTACCAACTGAATGCAATCTCTCGCCACTGAGTACATGAAAGAAAAGTCCACGATAATAGACATCGCCTAGTGTATGGGATGTTGTGTACTCTCAGCTTTGTCAAGATGAAGTTTCCAATAAACTAACACTTAATTGTTAATATAATGATTTAAAACAATTTTAATTTTTAACTGAAACAAATTTAATTTTCTTATTAAACATGGAACAATCGTCTTAAGAATTGGAAACTGTGAAGAGATTTTGCTCAATTCTGATTCTAATTGTCCCATCACTAATTACGATGAAATATGAATACATTTTTTACAGTAGTCATACATTTGTAATATGGTGCCTTTTCTAGTTGCCAGTCGACACAGTTTTGCTTGCTTTGATTTAAGTCAATTGCATGCAATTGCATAAACAAATATAATATCTTACTGTAAGTTATATTTTGTTTTAAGTGGGATATAAACTTCTTAACTAGAAATCTCTTTATACTTAAATTTTTCTTGTGAATATTAAGAGTGAGGAGACTGGATATCAATGGACAGAATCGCAAAATGTCTGGATCAAACTAGCTGTGAAAATGATTGTGAATGCAATTCATGCTCAAACCCACAATCTCGGAGTGACAAGTCGACACTATCCAAGTACCGACTACAAGAGGTTAAATTCTAGTTCAAGAATTTAGTGACGACAAAGTGACCTTTCATACATTTCTGGCAGCGACTGCATTGTAAATGAAAGTACAAATCTTTTCGGCCACCTTCTGGAGCCAGCATCGTGCTTCTATAGAAGATTTTCTTCTTTTCTTGCTGAAACATACAAAAGGTCAGTTTGTCATCATTTGTGTAGCACATGTGTTGTAACAAGAATACTACGTAATCTTTAAGAACTTCGTAAATGTATGAATTTGTAGAGATAAAGCCATGTATAATGGAACAAACATGGAAGGAATTGTTGGTGATGTGCATCTGATTCTTCTCCTATATTATTCAAGATAATAGTAATTGTTGTGTTGCTTACTGTGATCTAGCAGTGCAACAAGCACGACTAACTGGCTCGTGGCATTATTAGATTTGATTTGCAACATTGCCAAACTCTGTGTTATTCTGATCTTCTATTTTTTATCATTGTTGTATAACCTAGTGACCAGTATAATATTGTAGGCTAGGTTATATGGCAACGAACTTATATTTGAAATAGTTTTTTCGTTAAACAACACTCGTGGCATATTAAAAATCAAATATTTGTTGTTAGTAATACTTAATGTAAGGCTTACACAGGAAGTTAATTAATTTTTTTTTATGTTTTCAGGAATAAAATTGATTCGGTTAATATAAATCAGTATAATGATTCGTCGAATCTGCAGTGTGCCACGGCACGTGCCAGCTGCATTCAAGAACAGGTGCAACAGCAACACTTGATCCATCAGCTGCAAGCACATAATCAGGTATTCTAATATTCATTAACCGGTTCACTCTAATTTTAGCATAAATCTGCATTACGGAAGTAATGCGTTTGCAATATTTTAACAAAAATAATTGCATAAAAGCATATGTTATAAAAGTATTTTGACCTTAAGTTATCGTTATTAATGCTGTTAACATTGTTTATGTAGATGCATATGTCACAGGTCCAAGACTCGTCACACATTCAGCGCCTGAAAGTGGAAGATGCTCTGACATATTTAGATCAAGTGAAGTTGTCTTTTGGTACTCAACCACATATTTATAATGAGTTTTTAGATGTTATGAAAGAATTTAAAACACAAAGGTACTTAAAAAATGTTTTGTAAATTAAATTTTTCAAAGGTAAATCATACACTTCCAGTAGTATTTACATACAAATGTTTATTTAATATCTTTAGTCTTTTGTTAAAATAAGTTAGGGGTATAAATGTCAAAGCTCTCACTAGCTTAACCCTCCGTAAGTCGCTAGGAATGGGGCCCTTACTTGAGTCGCATGGGTCTTACAGACCCAGTGTTTTTAATATGAAATAATTCAATTTTATCTATCGCGTAAAGAAACTACAGTTTCTTAGTTGGATTCTGCGCTTTGTTTTCTATCTAGTGATATAAATTACTTGCGTATTGACAAAATGAATTTNCGTTGCTATGCAAAAAATTTTAACAGCATGTTAATCTAATTAAAAAGTTTGAGGAATATTAATTTTTTCAAATTTTTCAAAAAATATTTAATAGTAAAAAATTTTGACTGAAAATCGCGTCGGGTCTGTCAGACCCATGCGACTAACAGAAGGTTAAGTGTTCTTTTTGCATTCAGTTTAACGAACAGATGAGCAAGAAATGGGAGGGCCAACTGTCGTACTAACAAATTTGCCACTCTGCGCGCAACCTATAAATCTTGATAATACTGTGGCATTACTCTGCAAGATACGGACTTCTTCACAGAGTGCCAGTTCTTGGCCGTGTCATCTTCTGAATACAATATGTATACTGGTATGTTATATATATCTGCAAAGCATATGATGAACAAAAAATAACTTATGTTGTTCAAATAGTTCTATTAAGATCATATGGTTCCTGTTAAATAAATCTATGTATTTGTCTTGCATTTTATGTCTATTACAATACACTTTTTGATTTGCTTGAAATTTGGTTACATAAACTATATATGCTTATTACACTTATATAACCAACTGACAAGTAGAATAACTTGACAATAGGATGTTCTGCTTCTTACTCTGTCTCTAACAACCTTAACTGTATTGTAAGCATGTGTATGCTGTTATATTCCTCCTTTACCGTGAAAATGCTTAAGCTAGTATGAACTTTCATGTTCGGAGAGCAGAATCGATTGAAAAATCTTCGAATGAACAGTATGCTACAACATGTAAATACATGGGCTATACAAATCGAATCAGTCTGGAAAAATTAAACCAAACAAATGACCGAACATCACCAGATTTCCTGTTATTTTATTATGCAACTATTTACGGTTATGTAAAAATTGAGATGGAAATTGGCATAATGTCAAAAGCCAAACCGTGCCACAATCCGTAATCGAATGCAGAGAATGATGTCGACGTGACGGTTTGCTTACGATACGAAGATGTGGTGGCTGAAGGTAGCCGGACCTCCGACCTCTTTCGGCTTTTCCTCTACTGGAAGGAAGAGAAGGGAAGTAAAGATGACGAGAAAAATTTATGCCTTGTGCCATTGAATTGGGATTTAGAACTCGTAAGGATTGACAGTAAACAAATCTTTAATGCAAATTAAATTATATACATGATGGTTCAGTTAACAAAGGTAAATATATCTTGGTTGAGTGACTTTTGGGTCGTACTATACATACGTTTAGAAGTGAAAATTGGCTCAAACTTCAGATGGAATAAGTTAATAACATGCCTCCAATTTTCCAGAGTTCTTAGTTTGAATAGTTGAACTAGCAGTTCTTAGCTATTAGGTTGTTGCAACGTAAATGTATATTTATTTTAGCCTTAAAGCCTTAACCTTAGTAATTTTAAGGCTAAAAAATAAAAATCTGTTAATGTTTGGTTATTTGTTTGGTTCTACACGTGTCTTTTCCGTGAAATTTAGTAAACAACTATAGGTTATAAGCTTTAAAAAGTGATAGAAAATAGAAAATTTTGAAGGTATTACATTTGTAAATTGCTTTATAAATGAATTAAAATGTATTTTTTGTTAACATTTACTAAATT
The DNA here is from genome assembly GCF_000671375.1 of Centruroides sculpturatus. NCBI lineage: Eukaryota > Metazoa > Arthropoda > Arachnida > Scorpiones > Buthidae > Centruroides > Centruroides sculpturatus. Next base: position 79,278 of record NW_019385764.1, read on the forward strand.
ACAAATCAAACAATTGATTAAATGCTGTAAAATTAAGCTTTAAGTTTAAAAAATATACATTTTAATCTAGATAACAGCTACAAGTGATGCGTATTAAACTGTCGTTGCTAAATTGAATTGTTAGCAAATGCAAAAGTTGTATTCGGGGTGTACCAGTCGACCCCCCCCTATAACACTGTTGATAATTCCGTTTTATATGAATTCCGTGTTGTACGAGTCACTTAGATTTTACGAATACGTGTCCCGGGCTGTAAATGGCTCACGTATTTGTAAAATCTAAGTGACTCGTACAACATGGAATTCATATAAAACGATGGGGTCTTCTATTTTGCATTTGCTACTAGTTCATGTTTGCAAATACTTTTAAAAAAACTGCTTAACGGCGTAAATTTCTCTTCAAAAAATGCCAAAACGGAGTTCGATTTTGATACGATGTTCACAGTTTTGTTTCCGAACGAAATTATTTAGCTTAAATATTTAGAAAATTGGACTTTTTCTAGTTTAAACGAGCACAGTTAAAGATAAAATTTTTACTACAGTTGAACAGAAAGCTTTAGATACTGTAGAGGAATGAATTAGTAATTTAGGTGATTTAAAACTTTTCAAATAATAATTTTTATACTTTTCTTCTAGTATTGATACGTCAGGTGTTATTCATCGCGTATCAAATTTATTTAAGGATCATCCCGAACTGATAGTCGGATTCAATACATTTCTGCCTCCCGGTTACAAGATAGAGCTTCACCCTAACGATCGTGTGAATGTCATTTTTCCCAATTTGAGTACCTCGTCATTCAGGCTGTCGTCTGTGATAAAACCTCACAGCAAAGCGGAGGGAAACCACTCGAGTAGCATCACCGAAAATAAACCGGAAGACACAAAGACGACCCCTAAAACAAAAGAAGAAAATAAAGTAAGTCGTAGTTGTAAATATAAGATAAAGAGCAGCTTGAAAATACATTATTGGCAATGTTTGTGTGATTTATTAGGAATCGGTAACGGTTAAAACAGAAGAGAAAAAGGACAAAGACGTTCCCGTAACCGTGAAAGTCGAAGAAATCGAAAAATCTTCGAACGTCCCGAACGCCACCGAGGAAGTAACTCAAGAAAATCAGAAGGAGGAATTTAATCATGCAGTAAATTATGTTAATAAAATTAAAGTAAGTAATGTTTTTTAATTACATTAAGTTCGCTTTGCATTCCTCTAAGGAGATAATTCAGTTTGGTTTAATGGATTGTGGTGAAAGTTTTGTTTATTGGTGAAAATTAATGTTGTGACAATGGCATTTTGCCAGGGCAACAGCAAAATTCGCTTTATCGGCATTTAAAAATGGCAACAACTTGCTTTTTCGGGTATTTGCTTTAAGGCAAGTCAACCGTAGTAGTATGATTTATAGTAGTGTGGAAATTTGATTGGTTTCTAACTTAAACACAGTTTGGTGAAAGTCTAGGATGTTTTGGTGTGGATAAAATTAGAGCATAGCAGTTATGGCACGATCATTTTGACTACTAAGGCAAGGCACTCAAGGCTACCGGATTTAGCAGTATTTCATTTAGTCAGATTACCTGTTAGGGGTGGTTGTTGACTTATTGCTTACGTCACTTATAATCGATTGACTTTACGACCATGACTGCCAACTGGTATGTTTGGCACCGCAAGTTATGCCCAGTTGCGTGTACAATAACGTGCAACGATGATTGATGATTGTTTTCTATAAAATTTTAAAGTTAATCATCAAATTATGCAACAGATATTGAATTTAATTTAATACATAATAAATCAACTTAATGTGAGCGGGCGGTTGGAGAGGATGGGTTGCAAAGAAGGAAATACGTCTCATATTCTCCAGGAAGCAACACCCTTCCATTTTCTTTTACCAAGACAGATGTGATTTTATAATTCTTTGTTACTCCTACTAAAAAATGCTTTGTATGAATGTTTTTATCTTACTTTTGCTCTAAATTCTACCCAAGCAATCTGTCCGCACTTATCTTTGTTCTCAAGATGTTTAAACAAACCAAAGCTATAATTTGTTTGTAAATTACAGTTTTGTTGTGTTGTATCAAATCTTCTTTATGTGTAAAAATAAAAATAATGTATTTTGTTTCGTTTACAGAGCAGATATCACGATCAACCAGAAGTTTACAAGAGTTTTTTAGAGATTCTGCATCTCTATCAGAAAGGACAGAAAAGTTTGAAGGATGTAAGTATCGTCGTGTCGTTCACATGTGCCGAATGGCATAAAATCTTAGTTCAGTTAGAGTGAAATTTTATTTGATTTGAGTTTTGGTTATCGTAATAATGATATTTTAATTATTTCTCTATCTTTAGGGCGTTCAGACGAACGTCAGTGTCTTCACTGAAGCCGAAGTCTACGCCGAGGTAGCGAAGCTCTTTCAGAATCAGCAGGATTTGCTCGAAGAATTTGCACAATTTTTACCCGAGTCAAACAGCAATACTATAATGGTGAGTGGAAATTGTTTTGCGCAACTTTGCAAAATAAAAAATCGTAACTGTGAGAGTTAAAGAAGTAATCACTTTGCTCAATAATATTCTATTCAAATTAACAATGATAAATGAAAGTCTTACGTCGTATTACAGTTTGTCATAATAGATAATTCTAAGCAAAAATAGGTTATTTAATAAGAAATGAACAATGATAAAACACTGTTCAAAGAGCTTTTTTTGAACAGTTAATATCTAGAAACAAAGTTCGGTGTCTTCCAAAGAATACTACCATTTTAAATTATTGTAATTATATTCATTACAATGTTCTTGAATAATAATTAACAGTAAAACTTTGGAAAAGATTGAATTGCCAATTACAACTTCTCAGTTCATGTTCGTCACATCACACAGTATACATTCAGCTGTTGTTTAAATTATTCCTACATTAGCAGTTTTTGACTTGGCTTTCTTGATATCTTGGCATCACAAGATTCCGTGATACATAATAAATTATTTCAAGTTCAAATAATTGATTGTGTATCAGTGATGTCATGGATATACTAAAGTTAATTGATACAAATATCCTTAAATATTGTTGTAAAAGCTTTTATTCTGTAATATTAGGTATTAATAAAGACTTTTGTTTAAAAGGCTTCTGTCAAATCTCAGAATGAAAAACAGGTGGCTGGTAACGGAAAACAGTCGAGCAGCGGGAAACAGTCTTCCGCCAGCGGTAAACAGTCGCCGACAACTGAAAAGCAGTCGCCGAACAACAGATACGAGGTCAAGAAATCTCCCTCGCCGTCTAATAGCATATCTAAACCGGTTCTTCCGGCCAAAAGGGCCAATTCTATGTCTTCAAATATACCAAATAAAGTAAGTGTCATTAGATTTTAATCAAGTTTATCAGTTTTTACGTATCATAAGTTTGTGCTACTCTGCTTAGATTGTACGAATGATGAGTGTGACTAACAATACCAAAAACTATTAGAATGTAATCTAGAAGTCATTTAGGTTTTGTTGATTTGATTTACATTTTGTAACTGTATTATTTACCAAACAAACTGTTCATAAAAACTGGCCAGACTTAAAAGATGTGACACTCATTTATGTAATGACTAACATTGTTGTCATATTCATCATCATTATTATTATTAATGTGTAATGTATAAATCACATCTATAAGCATCCATAGATGGAGTGAAACATTTTGTAGTGCAGTGGCTAACGTTACCAAAGATCTTTTGATTTCTACCAGAAGAGCATAGAAGAGTGGAGACACTGTATAAAAAAATTACTTTATGTTGAAAAATAAAGCATTAAATTCAGTTTTCTTCTTTTTATTTACGTTTTTCAGGACTTTTTGAATACCCCAAACGTCTTGACGTGTTTTATGCCGATAATTTAACAGATTTTCAAAGTGGTGAACCTGAAGCATCGGCACTATTAAGCTGTATGGCCGCTCACGGTTATGCGCATTGTAGGCCTTCCTGACTTGCAATAGGATCGAGCAGCTTGGGTAGGAGATGCAGAATGGTTCTGGTACTACTATGATAAGTTATGAAAATGGGTTCAAATTCAAACTGACTTGTCTCGTGGCCTATTGACAACAAATATGTATAAAATATAGTGCATTGTCTTGGAATTGATTTTTTTTTTTTGTCTTTCTGCTAAAAGTTATGGCCAAAAACAAATACAAATAATGGCCTATTGTCGGACTACATTCTGGATAATGTACGAATGCTATGTAATTTGAAGAATTAGGTTGCCTTCCTACATTAAATTTAGCAATTAGAATTGAATAGTTTTTTGCTGGTTTTAAAACCAGACGATTGCCGGATTATATCGGGCTATATTATTACTGCTATGAATAATTAAATGCTAAGTAATTTGGCATTACATGTAGGCGTTAGGCACTATTCTTGCTAAATTTAATAATAATAATAATTAATTTAGAAGGTTTTGGAAGAAAAAAATAGACACGAAGAGGGACTATTCCAATATAATCCTGCAATCCTTTGGCTTTAATATATAACTGTTGGTTTTTAGATGTTTATATAAATTTAGTACATTCTGCAAGAAAAGCTCAAATCGGATTGGGAGTCGAGACTGTAATTCTCAATGCCGTGCAATTGTATTCTCGCTTAATGACTGTCTTCTAAATTAATTGGGCTGGAAGCAAAGATTGGATGGATTGTGGTAATATGTGAGATCCGAATAGCCTCTGGGTCTAATTAACAATTTAAATATAACGTTAAAATTATAAAGTAAAATATTATTTCATTTTGGTGTGAAAATATCGTTTTTCTAACGTGGGAAAACTGATAAAAGAGCCACTTCCTTTAACGGAAGTTGAAGCATCCTTTGTTTTCCGCTTATCTATCACAAATCTCACCACCCTGGGAAATGCCGACCCCTCAATAATTCCCCTTTTCATCCATTCACGTGAGTAAAGAAAAATAAGCTGATTGGTCACAAATCATGAGATATAGTCAAAGATCGGCATGATTCGAGGAGTACGTCGGGGAATCTCATATTGGAAAGAAGTTCCCATATTGTCTCCCTAACGCCAACGCCCTTAGTCGTCTCCAGTCAAGTATACTAATGAGTTAATTTAGGAGAATAGAAGAAAATATATAATATTGTGCCCAGCAAGACCTCTCCATGAAATGAAGTATAATCACAAAATACAGAAGATCAAGATAAAGTAAATTGAGGTAGTTTGTTTATAAATGAATTTGTGAGCTCTCTCTCTCGAAGCGTATATTTTAAGCAATTGCTTATTATTTCATTCGTTTAATTATATCTTGATTTATGTAATTTTATTTACTTTTATTTTATTAAATCTTTTATTATTTGGTAAGGAAATGTCTTATCTTTGTCTGAATCCAATTCCATGCCTCCACACGCCTGTTAATCTGTGTATTATAAATGTGATTAACTGGTGTCGGGAAGTCCTGACGAGGAAGAAGGTGAATTCGCCGTCACCAAATTCCGCTCTAAATTTAACTGTAAGTCCCTCCGCACTCGAATTTCCTTAAATTGGGAAAAGCCATTCTCTTGGACAACTAGAGAGCTAGTTTCACCAACTAGAAGCCGATTAAGTGATACAAGAGTAATAAACTACTCTGTACCCCCGGCTAATCTCACATAATATAATCACATTGCTACTATACAATAAGCAGTAGTTTGGATTAAAGTCCTACTCCGGATTAATTTTCTTTCTTTCCGAATATTTTAAATCGGTTAATGTATAAGTATCAGTTTGAGAATTGTCTGTGATGATAGAGATGGAGGAGTTTCCATTAATACACTTCATAAAAGTATTTCCATATTTGTCTGTATTCACTATTGACTTGCATTTCTTTATATGCAACTCCGCTAAACTAAAAACTCTGTACGGTAATTAATTTACAATAGTTCTCACCAATATTTTTTGTATTATATTTAATATTATACTCTGTAATGGAAACAGGCAGATTGTGCTTACGCTCTTATGTCATGTATAAATGTATTCCTATTTATTATTAATATACAAAGCATATATTGTATATATATTATTAACTCATTACATTGTCCTATTTATTATTAATATACAAAGCATATATTGTATATATATTATTAACTCATTACATTGTTAATATCTTGTTTAATTAGAAGCCAAGAACAAGAAATCCAAGATTTTCTTCCTTTTCCGACGCCGCGAAATACGGTACGTTGAAGGAGTTCTCTTTCTTTGATAAGGTAAGAAATTTTGTTTTCCGCAAATCTATTACATTGAATTAGGGAAAGATGATAATTAATTGGAACAAAACCTATTAAATCATAGATTTTCTTCCTAAATATCTTTAATAGTGTATAAATCCTGGAAAATCTTGCAATGTTCAGCTACTATACATTAAAATCGAAGTACACACTACGTCTTATTCACTTTGGGTGCGGGTTTATTCAATGATTATTAAAAAATTGTGCGTGCGCCAAACACTTAATTTTTGTGAATAGTTTACGGGTTGCAGCATAACAGGTGATAGTTTGGATGGTGTTTAACATCAATAAGCAATTGATGTGCCAAATTTTAGAATCATTTCAACTCCTTGCATCTGTCGTTAAATGTTGTTGTTATATGCCGCTACGTAGCTAACTGTGCCACGAACCACCGAAAGTTGTCAAAATTAAGGCAAAGTGGACTGAAATGTAAGTCAAGGCTGATTTTTACCCTTTAAAACTTGAAAAAATATCATTTAATATTTACCCAATAGAATATATTCCTTTCTTTTTGACTCGTAATGGCCATTTTATAATTTGACTGGAACGTAGAGTACAGTCGACCCCCCCTATAACACTGTTGATTATTCTGTTTTATATGAATTCCATGGTACGAGTTACTTAGATTTTACAAATATGTGTGCCGGGCTGTGAACGGCTCATGTATTTGTAAAATCTAAGTGACTCATACAACATGGAATTCATATAAAATGGAATTATCAACAGTGTTATAGGGGTGCCGACTGTATAGTAGCAAGAGTTCTGCTAATTTTATTTGCATCATACCACTTCACTAGACTATAAATCACACGGAAGAATTTTTTAATATATTATGGAAAGACTATAACACGTAATAGAAGTTTGAATGAGAATTAATTATACAGTAGAACCTCGAAAACTCGGCTCTCGATAACCTGGCACTCCGGATAACTCGGCCACACCCTGGCAGGGAAGAAAAATCCTTAGTTAATTAATTTTCGTTATAGACAGCTTTACAAAAGCATAAAAGCTTTCATAAAGTATTTTTCTGAGGTCTGTCTTATCAGGTAAATTACTGTACACAGTGTATTCATTAATTTTCATTTTCATGTAGCAAAGGCTTTATGCCTTCATAAAGTACGTACTTTTCCTTTGTTTAAGGATATTTGGGCAGTTTATTCTCTGTTGTATTCTCAAGCAAACAATACATACAAGTACAGTACAATATTTTCTGAGGAAACACTCATACTTATCCTTTTTTAACCCCATTTCCGATAACCTGGCATTTTCACAAACTCGGCCACCCTTCGGTCCACATTAGGCAGAGTTTGAGGTTCTACTGTACCACTTTTATATTATGCAGTTTGCGATGTATATTTCAGTTTTAGTGACATTGTTCTAAAGTCAACCGACGATAAGCTGCAAATTTTCCGTACAAAACCTATAAAATTGACACCCAGCTATATTACATGTACATGGACTTTCACATGTGACTCTGTCATATGTGGACTTTGCATCAGATTAGTGTAAAATATATGCAACTTAATGTAGTACTTTGACTGTTACGTATTTTTCCACTGATGATTAACTTTAAATTTATTCCTTTTCAAATATTTAACAGGTGCGAAAAGCTCTCAGAAGTCAGGAAGTGTATGAAAATTTTCTCAGGTGTATAGTTTTGTATAATCAGCAGGTGGTTTCACGACACGAATTAATATTTTTAGTTACTCCATTTTTGGGGTAAGTACCTCTTGAAAACCTTTTTTATTTTATTTTTTAAGGAATTGCCATTGTTTGTTAATATGGGGGGTGGAAAGTAACTAGGCATCGGGAAATCACGATACTTTCTATAATTCTAAGACAAATATGATGAAAATTATTTCAAGTGTACCTTAATAAATGGAAATATGGCTGCATACTGTACAATTCAGTTTAGGCATTGGTGCCGTTTACAAATGACATCTTCCTCAGATCTTAATGTGGATTGACAGCCACATTTCTTCATCTAGATTACATTGTTCCAGGTGAATTGCAGCATTGCATTCATTTGCTGTACACCACCATCTCTGCACAGCAACTGCTGATTTCCACGTCTCGTAGTTTGCAGTAATCTGAGCTCGCTCCCAAACAGACAAGCAGTCGGCCACTTTTTCCCCCTGCACATGTTGCCTCTCGGTCTCTGCCCATTCCACCAATGCAGGAATTATAAAGTACCATTAATTGCTGTACATGCACGCAGATTTTATTGTAATTTACTATAATTTTTATAATAATAATAATATTAATATTTTAATGGCTAGTTACTTTTCACCCACCCTGTACTTTTAACACTAATTAAATGAATGTTTTCTATGATAATTTCAGTTCAAAGCAATATTCTAGAAAAGTAGTTTACATTTAAGGCAATATCCTTTAAACGTAGTTTTTTTGCTTAATTTTTCAAAAAGAAAACTATTCAAATTCTATTTATATTAATGCAAAATGCTCTTGGTTATCTGAGATAAATGAAGAAATATTCAGATTTACTATCATGAATTGAATGAGAATTTGGATTAGCCATCTACTCTGGAGATAGGTTCAAAAGTAGAGAAATGCTACAACTTTTTGTACATACAGTAGAGCATTGGATTATCCCAATAAACCAAAACATCAGTTAACCAAAAGTGTTCCAGTCGGCAAATTCAAATTTCTGCTAGTGCTGTTGTACTGCAGGACTTTCCCTCTCTGCGAACCTAAACTGTACTACTTTACAAATATATATCTTATATAAGACATATATTAAACACAAAACTGTACTGTATATATTTTGTATCATATTTTTTCATAAATGATCAGTTATCCGAATAATCCCAGTCCCAATTGTTCCTGATAATCGATGTTCTACTGTACTTTGACTCAAATTCCTGTAGCAGGCATTACTGAACCACAAACAGAACTGGTTCCATATTTTCCAAAGTCTGTGCAAAATACAAATTATAAGAACTTTTCTAGACGCAGAGGGCCGAGCATTAGTCGGCTCTGTTATGCATCCGTCAAGTCGTACATTAATTTGATTTGAGTCTCGTTTCCATCTGCAAATTTCCAATGGTGATGGTGAATGATGGCCATAGTTACTATGGAAACAATCCCACAAACATTACGTCATGTGCCGAATATTTTCTGCCACTGCTAAGATGCATTACTTTTGATAATAAGGTAAATGTAAGTCAGACCTCGGAACACTAGAATCTATCGCATTCTGTCTATTGGGTCCTTTTTGTAACTTCAAACGCTACCCCCTTCAATGGAGTAAACTTCTATGTCTTTGTCACCAAATGTTAGCTATTATTATACTATTTGAACATGTTTATTATAGACGTACAGTAATTTTGATCTCGTAGTTAATCGAGTGCTTTCTAATAAGTTTTATGATTATCGAGTACAAGTCGCAGAGAGCATCATTTTAATTTTATGTTAACTTTTTCAGAAAGTTTCCCGAATTGATTAAGTGGTTTAAAGACTTGTTGGGCTACAAAGAATCGGGAAATAACATAGAAGTTATACCGAGCAAAGTGGCAAACCAAGAATATCAGAGAGTGAATAATGATTTAGCAATGGAAATTGGTAAGTTTAAAACTTTTAAATTGTTCTTTCGGCAATGCGATGACTACTACCATTCGTTGGCATAATATTTCCGGGCTGTCAAGAGCTTGCAGTGGCCTGGACCTAATAGCCTTTTGTTTTTTAAACAAGTTAAATACGTAGAATGTTTTGTAGATTATTCTAGCCTGATATTTAAAATTATTTCAGATTATTCTTCGTGTAAAAAGTGTGGCGTAAGCTACAGAGCTCTTCCAAAGAATTATGTACAGCCGAAATGTAGCGGTCGTACAAATTTATGTAAAGAAGTAAGTTACTTATTTGAAGTTAAGATCTGTTATATTAATAGTTTATTGTGGTTGGTTATTTCTGGAATGAAGTAAAAAAAATATTTTCAGGTATTAAATGACACTTGGGTTTCTTTCCCTTCTTGGTCGGAAGACTCGACGTTTGTCAGCTCCCGCAAGACGCAGTACGAAGAATACATTTACCGATGCGAAGACGAGCGATTTGAGGTAATAATCTCTAAGTTTGTTTTGATGTAAAATAATTGTTTACCGACATTGTTTTTATTTTCAGCTGGATGTTGTACTGGAAACTAATCTGTCAGCAATAAGGGCACTGGAGGGTGTCTTGAAGAAAATTGGTCGGCTGCCCCAGGAAGAGAGATCGAAGTTTCATCTGGATGACACTCTGGGAGGCACGTCGACAGTCACCCATCAGCGTGCAATTAGGAGGTAAGTCAGACGAATATGTTTTCATTTTAATACATGATTTATCTACGTGTTGAAGAGTGTGACAAAATGATTTGTACAAACATTCTGATTATTTTCCTTTGAAATTACGGACTCTCGTATAATGGATTTTAGCGGTAAGAGATCAAATTTATATAACGTAAGACATCTGTCAGAGTGGAGTTACAGTATCTAAGATTATTAGTATATAGAATGCTCTAAATAGTCTATCAGCTTGCTTGAAAGTGTAGTGTAGTGTAGTGTTTCTTTCAAATATACTACATAAAACAAAATGTGCTGAGTCTGTTATTGATGCCTTTTCTTAAGGTGCATAGATGTAAGAATTAATATGAAGGACTTGTTTGAGATCTGTATATGAGTTTCTGAAGCTGTTTTTGCTGAAATAATAGTCTTGCAATACTGTTCTCAGTCTTTCAAAATACACTGTTTGGCAAAGTCTATAATTGTACTTAATCTTCTAGGATATACGGTGATAAATCTGCAGATATAATTGAAGGATTGAAGAAGAATCCATTAGTTGCTGTTCCGCTAGTGTTACGAAGGTAAGTCTTGACGAATAATTAACTGTTTACTGTTTTAAAAACTCTTGCTCTCTGCTGGATAAACTGAAAATTTTGAAACTTGGAAGAGTTATTTCTAAATATAGGTCATTGATGATAATAAATTTTGGTAATTGAAGGTCAAGGGGATGGTGCCATATTATAAAGTTGTTCCTCCTTAATTAGTGCTACGATTTGTCTGTAAGAGAATAAACAAAGATTAACGTAACTCCTGTGATTTCAGAGTTATACAAGAATATACAGTAATAATTGTTTGGTATGAAGGATGACGTGTTATTTTTGTTTATAAATGCAACTTTGAAAGCTGATTTATAGCCTTAAGGTTGATACTATAGTATTCCCTTGCAAATAAGAGCATATTTTTACATGTGAAAATTGATTGTTTTCTTATTTTTGAAACATTCAGTATGCAAGGTATGCTCTTACAAGAAAAGCATGTCATAACAGCATGCTCTTGTGTATGCCAGATCATTTTTTCTTACAAGAATACTGTTGATACAACCATGGACTAACTATTCAGTGACACTCCCAACTTTAAGTACTCTGTTTAATATAGATTAGCAAATGCAAAATCAGCACCGTAAGTGTGCGAATGCTCTTATATTCAGGGAAACATGGTGAAAGACCAAACCGATATGCACAAATAGACCTTAAGTGTATCGCATGTTAGTCTAAAGTCTTGTTGGCATTTAGTTTAATGAAGTGTAGGGGTTGGTGTTGGAATTTTTCAATTTTGAAGTCTATTTTAAAGTTATTAAATTGAATTGTGATAATTAATTATAATAAACGTAAGCAAGTAGAATAGGAAATAATACATCATATATATAACGTTATAATATGAATATTTTTAAAATCTAATATTAATTAACGTAAAGGTTAAAAGCAAAGGAAGAAGAATGGAGAGAAGCTCAAAAAAATTTTAATAAAATATGGAGGGAACAGAATGAGAAATATTACTTAAAGTCGCTCGACCACCAAGGAATTACATTCAAACAGAACGATATTAAATTTATAAGATCGAAAAGTCTATTGAACGAGATAGAAACTTTATTTGAAGAAGTAAGTGTTGATTTTTCTTTGTTCTTGTTCAACTGCCATGAAGTATTATGGGATGACTCTGTTCATTTTATTTACTTCTAGCGACACGAACAGGCCGAAGAAGGAAGCGAAATGCCCACGGGTCCCAACATGGTGTTCGAGTACAAGGAGCGGAGCGTGTTGAACGATGCGGCAAATCTCATCGTCCATTATGTCAAGCGGCAGAGCAGTACGTTAAGTTTTTTTCTCTCCGACTATGGCTTATTTGTTTTGTGACCTAACTTCTAGTGTTTTATATTCTTGAAAGATTGTAGTATACTGAAATTGTTACCTGTTACAATTGAATAAAATTTATTTCAGGCATTCATAAGGATGACAAACAGAAAATCAAAGTCTTAATCAGGAAGTTTATCCCCGAATTTTTCGGACTTCCTCCCGAAGACATTTCAGACGACGAAGCCGAAAAAGGTAAAAAGGTATTTATAGTAAAATGGTGCACAGTGTATGATGATAAACGTTGTATTATTTACAGTTATGCAGACTTTGCGATTTACCTCCTTGATGCTAACCTGCATTCACTTTCAAACTGCCTTAGAATACAGGACGTGTGCAATTTAAAATCATTGTACAACAATTACATGTTTAAGATGGTGGATTTCTGTTTTGACATCATTTTTGGTTACTTAATATCAAAAATGATATTGTGGAGGTCTTATGAAATTTCCGCGAGAGGTAGACGTAATGTTGCGGATGTTTGTCGGCTATGCGAAACACAATAAGCGACAGTCTGCAAGTCAGTATGACCTGGAACACTAATTTGGAACTAAATGGGGTCTTGTAAGGGACCAAATTTATTATATAATGTACTGTACATAAAAATTAACTTAAAATATTCTTTTTGCTTTGTTAGTTGAATTGCATTCAAACACTGAAATCTTCTGCTGCTAATCAGTTGACATATTTCTCAAGTTAAAAAAACATACCGCAAGTACCACAGTTAAAAAGAATATGATTAGTTTAAAAAATTAATTGCATCCTTCCTTTTTGGTAAATAAATGGCCGAAATGACTAATGACAGTTTGCTACGATTCACACAATTGCTTGTTTTGTTGCATTCACTTTACAAAATGGCATTCGTAACAGGTATTTTCCCACAGTGAATTTTAGATTGCTGTTAGAAATTTGCTAGACAAACCAGAATGCAAAATGACCTACCTACCTGCACTAAGAGCAACTGTTAAATTCATATCATTAAATGTTCTCAGCATTGCCTTGTAACTGCAAAAAATTTTGTATAACTCAGTATTATAATTATAAAAACTGAAATTCCTTCTGTTTTTATAATTATATCTTATAATTACATCTGCAATGAAGTTTAGTCTCATATTTTAATAGTTCTAGTTATCATCATCCCTAGATAATCAAAAACCTCTTTACTTTTTTAAATTCCTTATAAAACGTTAATACAATTGAATAAGAAAATTACGTCCTTCGTCACTAGTTACAGAAGACGACGAAAACAGCAATACTCCTACCAAAAACTCGGACGTAAAAAATTCTTTGAATTCTCCGTCTTCCAATAACGAGGAAAGCAAATACAAGAGAACGAACGGAAAATCAAACGGCACGAATACCGACAAAGAAAACAACGAAGAGGCCAAGTGCAACGGAGCAGAGACCGAAAGTGGCACGTCGAGCGACAAGAGCATGGAAGCGGAGGCTGAACCGGAGAAGGAACCCGAGGCCGAGCGAAGTTATTCCGTTAAAAAGGTAGGATTTGAAAATGACAGAAAGATAATAGTTTTATTTTCTCAATTAAAAAGAATTTAACAATTGCAAATCCTTTAAGCCCTCTTCAAACTAGAAATGAAATCCTTGAATCTGTAGATGCATGTGTAAGGATCCATTCAAGAAATAGTTTTAGCAGCATGCGCCAAACTATGAGAGGTTGGGGCAATGCAGAAAACTCTACTCGTTTCTTTTAAAATGCAAATACTTGAGAGTTGGTCGAGTGGCTTTATTATTGATTTATAGCAGGATGGTATTATAATACAAAACTCATCAAAATCTCACGTTTATATGCTTAAGTCTTGAAACAACACAACTAATTATCTCCATTTGCAACTTGAAATAATAAAATCTTTGAAATTTGTATTGATTTCAGAAAAATCCATACAATTTAATCTTTGCCAACAACAACTGGTATCTGTTTTTTCGCCTCCACCACATCTTGTGCGAAAGACTAACAAAACTGTACAGACAATCCACAATCATGAACAAAGAGGAAGACAAGGAAAAGAAAGAAAGGAAAGAATCGGTGGCAATCGCTTTACATTTTAAACCAAAAAGTAAGTTTATTATTGATGCCGTAACCACATTTTCTATGAGGAACTTATACAATTTGCATTTCTTTCAGGCGAGATAAGTCTGGAAGAATACTACATGACATTCATTGACATGGTAAAGAATCTGCTGGACAATAACTTAGAAAGCACGCAGTACGAAGACGTACTGAGAGAAATGTTCGGAATTCATGCTTATGTGGGTTTTACGCTGGATAAGGTGGTGCAGAATCTCGTACGTCAGGTAAGTTCTTGCATGTTACCATTTCGTCCATAACTAGCTTTATGGGCATAACTACAATAATAATACGTATACGAACAGTTACAACATATTGTAAGCGACGAAGTTTGCATAAAATACATGGAGCTATACGAAACTCTGGTAAAGAACGGACAGGCCGTCGGATCTTACTCCACGCTGGCCTGCCAGATAGCAGCAGAAATCGCCTACCAGAAAAAGGCAGAGCAGATACAAAATGACGAGAACTGCTTTAAAATTATTCTGGTGGGTTTATTTGACAGAGATTTAACTAAATGATATTTTTATGGTAAAAAGAGTAATATTTTAAATAATTAATAACCATTATTATGCACAGTACACCAAAGACCTCAGACTGACCATTGAGCTTCTAGACATGGAAATGGACATTTCCGAAGATCCGCTGGAAGTCAACCAGTGGTCTGGCTACGTGGACGATTACGTGGTGGGTAAAGTGCCAGAGCTTTTAAGTAAAGAGAATGACGCACTAGAGAAGGGAGAGAACATTTTTCTTAACAGGTAATCATTATAGAACATCTTTGTGCATTTAAAATTAACATAAAATTGATCCTGTATATATTTATCCTTTCAGGAACATTCATAAATGGAGACACTTAGCCGAAATACAGAGTGGTAGCGAAGAGAGAACAGAATCTTGTATGTCTGCCGAACGTTCCGGCCGGACGGCAGAATTAACCGAGGGAGCCAGGAGCAGGTCTCTCTCCCCCATGGAGACAGTGAGACAGAAGGCGATGGAAGACATGGATATATTGGACAATGCAGAATGTAGATTCAACGTCAATTCTTACAAAATGCTCTTTGTGGTTCGTAGCGAAAGCTATCTGTACAAGAGACGTTCTCTCGAAAAAGCACGCCAGGTATGTCGTGTTTGTTTTATTAGAGTCGTACGATCCGATCGAATAACAAAATGTCCTCTTTGCTTCCGTTTCAGATAAATAAAAAGTTCAAAGAGAGGACGAGCAGAAAATTTAATCTGTGGCACAAAAACTGGGTTAACAACAATGTGTCGCTCGAAATGAACAAGTCGTACTTCCTGAGAATGTACGGAAGCGAGGTAGGAACCAGAACCGCCACGCAGAAGGAAGCCCAAATATAAGACCGCAAAGAGTCACGCCTACGAATTTTATAAATATAGCGGGGGACAGAAATCATCACCCACCTATTTTAATATATAAATTTGTACAGATTTGATAAATTGAGATTACACGAGATCTGTCGGCATCGCATATACAAAATAAAAACGATACGTGAGAAGACAGTTGACGGTATTGTTAGCCGACAATATTTTTTGTAGAAAAAATTAACTGCAATTTGTGTTTCCAAACAGAAAATTGTGTCTACAAAATCTATATATACATATGTTATCATATAATAAATTATTGCAGCATCATTTTTAAGATTTTTTATATTTCTTTTACAAAAATCTATAACAGAAAATAATCTCATAACTCGGTCTTCGCATTATCACCTCCCTGAAATAAATAAATAACTTTTATCTCTAATTCTGTCAACACGAAGGAATGTTATACACTTACCATGTTACTGTATTTTCCATAGTAAGGCTTGTTTTCAATGGTTACTTCTTTTAACTGTTTCTGCTCTATCAGGAAGTCTTTTGCATCCCAAGCCTGCGCTCCGTCCTTGAACAGAAAGATGACCCTGTCGTCGCCGATCACGTACCTAAAACGACAGTTTTGACTGAGTACGCTGCGGAGTACACTTACAGACCGAAAGACACTACTAAACACACCTTTCTAAATTAATATGGTTGTTCATGAGACTGCTTTGCCAAAGTTTTGTAATTTCTTCAGTTTCTTCCTTAGTTGGATTACCTGGAATATTAATGGAAACGTGAAATTAAAACAAAATTCTTCCAATCCATTGGTAATTAATTTCTCGTGCGAGTCAGATGTATTATGCGAGCATTCGGCACAGGTAAGAAACTGAGTTGCAAAAGTTGGTAAGTAAAAACATAACAAGTTGGTAAGTAAAAGGGAGTCGGAGTCGGCGGATTTTTTGACAACTCAGACTCCACATCCCTGCTTATAAAGATAAAACTGCATGGAATCAAATGAATTGTATTCAAAATATTATTCAACTACAAAAGCTCAAATTTATGCCAATTAAAACTTTATCAAGGGATTTTTCTAAATGGCGTGTCAAAGGTGGTGTTCAGCTGGTTTAATTTACAAGCATTTTAACTGACACATGACACCATTAAAACCACTATATCCACTCCCTCACAATGTTATATACAATATGATCTAAACCCTTAAAATTAATAATGTAAATCTAAACAATACTTTAAATACAGCTTTTCAAAAATTACACTCTTGTTCTATAATAATTGTTATCGGTACTGTTAGCAAGCAATCTGCATAAAACAATTTCCATCCGAGTATAGGTATAGTATATGCTCGATGGCAGGAGGAGACTGGCAAAAAAGGATACTCGTGGAAATTGTATATTAAGATCAGTTACTAACAGTAGCAACAACAATGGAGGAGGAGAATGTCATTTAATTAATCTCCAGATTTTCCCATTACTGGAATTAACAGAGGAAAAATTGACTTATTCCAAAATCCTGTCTTCTTTAATTTATTATTCTATACTTCACAACTGGGTGTTTAGGTAAACCTGGGCATCTTTAACAGGATGGTCAAAGTAATAAAAAATTCTGTAAGAAATTGTTCTTCTGCCATGATATTGTAATCACTTAATGACAACGGTAACGTGTTTTCACCAAGTTTTGTTGAAGTTTTGTTAGATTCCGATGCTTCCTTATTGTTATGTAACTCTTATTCACGGTGTTTATTTCAAATACGAAACCAATCGTTGGTAGTCAATTATTTCTACCTACCCAAAAGGGAAACAAACACCATCTGCGTACGTCCCTTTTTTGACATCTTGAGTAGAGATTCTGGATTGTTCGGATCCATGTTGGACAGATCTATCTTGGGTGGCTGACGTTTGTATTCCGGTAGCTCGTCCTCTTCCAGTGGATCGTCATTTTCCTGCAAACAACAATGATTTAATTAAACTTTTAGGAAATAAAGCAACAGGTACATTGTAAAATAATCTGACAAGACAGAGGAAAAATTTATTAGAGTCTTATAAAGTTACTTCAACATCCCCAAGCTTAATCTCTTCGATTTCATTGTAGAGACAACGGCTATGACAAAGCACACACAATGCCGGAGGTGTTAACGCACATCACATACAAATGGGAGAGACGCCTGCGCATTCAGTCAATTGTGCCCACAGAGTATATTGTACTACAAACTTTTAATTCACAAAGTGAGTGTGTAGTAATGAATGCATGTTAGGTAAAATGTTATTGGCCAATTATACTGTCTTTTTTACCCAGAAAAGTATTTTATTTCATACAAGTATGATGATATTTTGGATAAACAATATCTAAAATCAAGACTAGATAAACAGCATTCCACAGTTCACAAGATAATGATGAGTTCATTATATTTTACTACATATTCTGACTATTAAAAACTGTATGAAAGTTTCTTTCCATCATTACTGCATTTCTTGGCATTTAAGCTTGCACTTCATCATCCAGTGATTCATAAGTACTTGTATGTAACCATGCTATGCAGAAATATATCTAAATTAATATAAATTGTTACTCGTTATTACCAATAGACAATACAAAGATTACACATGCATGAATTGCTTTCCATTGTTAAAAGAGTAACAGTCATGCACAGCTAATTCAAATTGTTTTTATTCTTAACCATCTTATAATTTATGGATAAAATTTTAAGAAAAAACAAAAGTAGCACATAATTCACTTTTATGTTAATTACATTACAAATCACATGCCAATAACGACTACAAGATTGGCAATTTTGAGATACGCGCACCGAGAGACTCCCTGTTGTAGTAAAATCTGTGTGTTGTGTTGTTATTCCATAAAAAATGTCTTCAAAACCGAAATTTAAAAGATTATGTACTGAACATAAGAAAAACTAACATGCTAAGAATTCCTGCAAATAGATATTGTAGCAGACTGTAGATAGAACCTCTCCAAATTGTTGTCATATCTACAAACTAAAAAATAGATTCCTTCTCAAAACAGTTGAGAAGGAGTGAAAGATTGAAGTTTTAAAAAGAACTAGCAAGTTAATGTTTATATGACTATGAAATTGTTTAATTTGTTTCTCATAAAATGAAAATCACTTATCATGCAGACAAGTTCGCAGAAATTAAATAATAACCATTATTTTCATTAAGTAATATACAGGTATAGGACAAAATAATAGGAACACCTGTGAAAGAATGGTCTCGAGTTCAGGTAGTGTGTGTGGAGGAGGAAACCAAGCACGGACTTTGTTCTCTAAAAAACCCCACACAGGCTCAATGATGTTGAGATCAGGTGATTGAGAACACCACGAGATGTTCCACTTCATCATTATGCTCATCCAACCATGTTTGGACACAGCGAGCCATGTGTAAGGGATGTTGCCATCTTGGAATAGAGAACGTTCTTTAGGAAACAGAGTATGAATCATAGGGTGGAAATGATACGCAAGAATACTGTGATAATGCTTGCCTCTGACCTTCTTCCTCAGGACTACAAGTAGCCCCAAGCCATGCCACGATATCGCTCCCCACAGCATCACAGAGCCCCCTCCATGCTTCATGACAGGAACCAGACAGTCAACATGAAATGCCTCTACTGGTATTTGCCAGACAAACACACATCCGGTGATCTGAAATAATGTAAACAATGATTCGTCAGACGAGATGACCTGTTCCCATTGCTGTTGTGTCCAGTTTCGGTGATCTTGGCACCACTGTCATCGCTTCGTAGCATTCTGTGGCAACACTAATGGCTTTAAGATGGCTACTCAGCCATGAATGCTCGCAGCACGCAGTTCTCATTGAATAGTTTTGGTGGATACAGGGTTCTGGAGATGGGTGTTCATCTCAGAGGTTATCTGCTGCGGTGTAGTCTTACGTTTTTGGGCGATTATCCTCTTCAACGCTCATCTATCCAGGTCAGTCAACTTCGACTTTCACACACTGTTCTGCTTCGCAGAAGATACCTTTCCCAGTTTTGTGTAGGATGTCATAACCTTTGACACAGTGGACCTTAAAACACCCATAAGGTTGGTTGTTCTAGACACAGACACTCCAGCGAGGCAAGCTTCAATAATCATGCCTTTTTGCACGTCGGATAGGTTGGACATAATGGCACTTTGCTGGGAACAGAATTTTCTCAACTGTCACACTGCCAAATGCTCGACTGATACATTTCCTTTCACTGCCACTGGATGGCAGACTGTTGCGACACATGGTGGGGCTGTATTGGACGGCCGAAGTACAACACATTTCGAAAGGGTTGTTCCTATTATTTTGTCCTATATCTTTTCGAAAAACACTCCTTCAGAAGAGCCCTCGTATAGAGATCGATGGGGTAAGAGTCTCCCGGGTTAAGGAGTGCACATACCTTGGGGTTAAGCTCGAACAGCAACTTCAATGGTCTAGCCATGTCAATATGATAGTAGCTAAGGCAAGCAAGGCATCGAATGCCCTCATTAGCATTGCTAAGAATACCTGGGGCATAGGCTATAAGGCAGCTAAACACATCTATCTCGGGGCAATCGAGCCCATTCTGCTCTATGCGGCCCCCATTTGGGCTGATGCTACCCAGAAAGTGTACATCCAGAAAAAACTATCAAAAGCCCAAAGGGTAGCTGCCCTCAGGATTTGCAGGGCCTACCGGACAGCCCCGACTTCTGCCCTTTTGGTGATTGCCGGTCTAATACCGGTTCACATCAAGGCCAGGATGATGGCTAGGAACTGGAAATTCAACAACCTGTTTCTTAACAATAACCCACTAGATAATATCAGGAATAATAACACACTTTTGGAGTTACCCAACGACCTTAAAAATGACATTTTAACCTTCGGGATCGAACTCAAGGACCCCACTTCAAACACAATGTATGACTATCCATCTGCCAGCAATAACATCTCTACTTACAATGAAACTAACGACATATCCATCTTCACTGACGGATCAAAAGACGACAACAAAGTTGGAGCGGCATTTGTTCTCTATGACCATCAAACTGGGAAAACTCATCGTTCAGCATTTAAGCTTGGTCCCCATTGTTCTGTTCCCCAAGCTGAAATTCTGGCCATTACAAAGGCTATTGACCACGTCTTTGCTGAATGGTTTCCTCATAGCAAATCTATCACAATATACTCAGATAGTATTACTGCGATTTACTCTATCACCAATCAAGGGAAACGGGGTGACAACGTCCTCCATATTCACCAGCTTCTCTCCAACAACAGTCACGGACATAATATCCAATTTAAGTGGGTGCGTGGGCATTCTGGCGTTGTTGGCAATGAGGCCGCTGACCGCCTTGCCAAGTCCGCCGCAGTCTCAACCTTGCCCTCCAGCTACAGCAAAATTCCTCTCTCCAAAATCAAGCACTGGAGCTATCAAATCGCCCTCCATCAGTGGCAAGAAGAATGGAACAACAGTGACACTGGAAGATTAACATTCGACTTTATCCCTGACATAGCTCGCCGACTGGAGTGGAAACACTTCACACCTAAGTTTGTCATGACCCAACTCCTTACGGGTCATGGCAACTTTCGCGCTTACTTAAAGCGCTTCAACCTCCGCAACGAGGACACCTGTGACTGTGACAATAACTCAATCCAAAACAGTAAACATTATCTGTTTGACTGTAGTCTCTTTGACGACAAAAGAAACAACCTTCTAGACAGCGTCCTCTATGAAGGTTTTAACTGGCCTTGCCCACTTAATGTTTTCATCGAAAACAAGGTCATCTACAGCAGACTCAATGACTTCTTATCAGCCACTGAAGCTCTCAACCCACCAAGGAATCTACCTAACACCAAAGACGAGCATGCAACTACGTGAACGAACTTTTCTTCCCAGTGTGCTTGCCTCGAACTGTGCGTGTTTTCTTACCCTAAATGGGTATCCTTCAGCCCTGGACAGCTTTTAGCATTAGCAACTGGCTCCATTCTGTCATCTGTCTTGTAAATATTTTGTGTAACTCCTGATTAATAATCTGTTTATTACTTTTTACTACGTACACGTGGTCAGCATTCATCAGCTGTTATGTTCATTGTCAATTATATAATATTGTCGGGTTCTTTAAATCTTAGTTGTACTTCCTTTATTGTCTGTTATAAGTTGTCGCGCCATCTAATTGTATATATTTTCTAGTATTTCCCTGTTAATGTATTCATTTGTTATACCACTGTATTTGCTTATTGGTTTAATAAATGCAAGCGCTATGTGTTCTCAACTTTACCTGTCCCAACCTCATCCCCTATTCTTCATAACCCTCACTCTTCCTTCCGAACTTTCCAACCTCCAGGTCGTACCTTTGAGTGATACCTGGAGGGCCTCCCCTCCTTCAATTAATAATAATAATAATATTTTGTCCTATACCTGTATGTAAAGCAAAAAAACAGAAAGGAGAATTGC
Organism: Centruroides sculpturatus; assembly: GCF_000671375.1. Classification (NCBI taxonomy): domain Eukaryota; kingdom Metazoa; phylum Arthropoda; class Arachnida; order Scorpiones; family Buthidae; genus Centruroides; species Centruroides sculpturatus. The sequence goes on from NW_019385764.1 coordinate 101,523, forward strand.
CAATTTAAGAGTTATGCAATTCATATATAAACTTAGTGGTTACAGAGATAGGTTACATAATCTAATCATTACACACTTCAAAGATAAATGAAGAAATATATTTAAAGTAAATAAGCTGCAAATGTTCTTTTGATGATGCAGAAAGTCTAACTCGTTATAAGTAATATGCATAAAGTTCTGTAAACTTATGTATTGTAACTTTGTACAAGTCATTAGTTAAAAATCATGTATACACTGAATATAATATATAAGTTGAACTTATAACAACTCTAAACAAACACAAGTTCTTAGATTATATGTATACAAAACTGCAAATTACCTATATAGTGATGTACACACTAATGTTGAAAAATTGCTTATAGATGATTATATTAGGTTATCTGTGTATGCTTACTATGTGAGAAGTATATACATGTATATACATGGTTCTATAGAAATCATTAGTGTAAAGAGTTACATAATATATAGGTTTATGTTTTGTAACTCCACACAAAACTATATACCAGTAGTGTGAAAAAGTTGTAGAAATGCTAAAAACACAGGCAAAAATATGTTGAAGACACACATGGTGAGATTAGAAATAGAGAAAAAAAACTGGAGTGTAGTGGCAGAACAACATTCAAGCTGAAACAGCCACCCTATGTAAAATGGAGAAAGATTGCTTTTCTAAGTCTTTGTGAGGTTGTGCAAGCACTGCTCAAGGACAATACTTTGAAAGGCACATTTAAATCTCCTTATGTGTAACCAATTCCAGAATTTCCAGGATCTTTTTGGTGCAACTGGTATATATAATTTCGTAGATCTATGTATAGTATAGGATTTTACACATAGCAATCTACAAATACATACAGTAACACAATACAAACATACAAGCTACTCTTGTGGGTACAATTACAACTCTGAACGAGACATTGGGACCTCCCCAGAGCCATAGACCATACCCATAAGATAAAAAAGTCAAAAAGAACCATATCTCTACAAGTGCCCCGAAATCAGCCTACTTCTAGGATGCACAACGTTGAAAGTCATGCATCCTAGAAAGTCATTCCACACACTCTGCCAGGACTTGCATTTAACCATTTAGCCCATGCAACTGAGTACCCCACTCAACAATTCATTATATAGTTTTAGGGGTGCGAGGGCTCACCCCATGCAGGCACCCAGGTTCGAGCGAAAGCAAGCACATTACACGTGTAGTGTCGATCAAGACGAGCAACAGCAAGCCCTGTGAAGCATGGAGAATAGGCAGTAGTACCAGTTCATGAAGAAAACTAATCTTTAGAGGTAAAGGTTGTGTATGCAGGTATGGTCCCATTGACATTTTTGCTCGTAAGTGGGCCTACAATTCTGGGAGTGGCAAATATCTCATTTAGAGTTGACATCTTTACCTGTAAGGAACTAATAGATTGAAAATTAGTTAAGTTATTAGAGAAAAACTCATGAATTCATCACCTCCCATTGATCAAATAATCTCTCCAAGTCAGCATCGTTATAATCACGCACGTCCTTCTTCGTCCAGCTCGGTTTTTCTTTCTTATCTTCACACAAAATGCAAACGAAGAGAAAAATCAAAATATATACAAAGTTCATCATCATTAAAACCTCAAGAAGACGACAGCACTCAACACACACGTGACAATCCTTAAATTTTCAATTTCACTGTTTGTAGCGCCACCTGACGTATCGAATATTCAAAAAATTACATTTTATAGCTGCTAATTTAAAATATATTCAAATATTATTATAAATTATATATTAGTAATGTTTAATTTATTATTTCAAATATTAATACGTAAAAATAATAAACGTTTAGTTTCACGCAAAAATATTTCGTTCAATTTATTTCGTGCGATATTTTTATGCAATTTATCGCGTGCGCTTGCGCAATTAGTACGTTTGTTGGTTGATAGGCGCCATTTTGAATATGTCATTTAAATGGAGTTTGGAAGCAGAAACTGCTCTGTTAGATTTTTATAGAGGTAATTTTCGAACGTTTTTATATCCAATCATTATATATATTTTTCAAATTGGTATATTTATGTATTTGGATTTTCTATAAAGTCTTAAAAATTAATTTTTTAATATTGTATTTTTGTGCAAATATAATAGACCATGAAGAATTATGGCAGCCCAAACATGAAGATTATTTTAAGAGATATGTAAGAGAAGCTTTGATGGAAACAATATGTGCTAAATTATCTCTTATGATGCAAAGAAAAGTCACCAGTGAGTATGTTTAATTTAATTTAATCCAAAAATAATTTACTTTTTAAGAAATTAAAAGGGTTTTATGTGTTTTTTATTAGTTAAAGAAGCTAAAGAGAAATTTAGAAATCTCAGAACTTCTTATAACAGAGAAAGGAAAAAGATGCAAATATCTAAAAAAACTGGTGCCCCTTCTTCCTGTGTATATGTTTCAAAATGGGCTCATCTGAAGAATATGGACTTTCTAGATGATATTAATCTGGACACTGAAATAGATATGTTATCGACACAAATCGAGGTGAGTGTTGCATTTTCGGTTCTTATAATTATGCCGTTAAAGGTCATAAATATTGGATTGGGACGGTAATTCTATTGACAGATCCTATTAAAGATCTTAGCTCACACTGAATGAGTGAAAATTGAGTCTGCTTAATCAACTAATAGTAACATTATAAATATTACACAACAATAAAATTCCTTAGTAATTTTGAAACCATGTCGTTATTTGTTTCTTTCTTTTAACGCTATATAGTGCAACCACTCGAACACTTGGCATTTTGTTAAGGGGTCGAGTGGTTGCAGTACATAATGTTAAAGAAGGGAATAAAAATCCTGACAAAGTTAATTAAAAAAGCATAATATGGAGGCAAAACATAAAGTAATTGAAAGGCTTCATGCGTCGTTCTCATTTTACACTTACATAATTAAACACAAATGGAATTGAACTTGGTAGAAACATACAACTCTATGATGAAATCTTTACAAGACTCCGTTGTAAAAATAACAGTTTTATGTAGGAAAGAGTCTGTAACAAAACAATGCAAACTCCGCATGTATTTGTGTTTTTGTGTATCACAAACATATGCTAAGAAGACTTCGGTATACTTTGGTATTATATTTTTTTTTCAATAAATTTTTCTACAAAACTTTAAATTTCTTTATAGTTTTTATTGCAGTAATCAACACAACACATTCCTTACATTTTCCAACAAATATCTTCAACACGTTAAGCACCACAATGGAAAGGTATAAAATATCATACTGGGCCAGTACAGATTATAATGTTTTGCCTGTGTTGCATTTGTGCAACACGTGGGCCAGGTGAATTGCTGGGTGTGTTGCATAATGTGTTAATAAATAACAAGTTTTTGGTCTTAGCTACCTTCTGTAATGTTTGTTACAGTAAGAAGGTTCCAGTTTGTGACAATTTGTCACATAGTTTTTATTAGTTGTAAATGTATACAAATAATTAAAAAGTTTAAAATTATAAAACTCTTACTATATATCTATTTGTATATCTGTGTTTGCTAGGTATCCCAGGATATACTGTAGGCCCATATATCCAGGGATGCCTAGAGAAGATGTAAAAGGAACTAATTGGCGTGAGTCCTGAGGAAGAGGGGAGATCCCTCTTCCTCAGGACTCACGCCTATTGATCTCTATTGACTTTGTCTTATTTAAACTTTATATTTTACTTTTTTCTAATAATCTTTTCTACTTTGTGCATACTAAGAGTGGCTGCTTTTGTGTGATCTCTCATGCCTGTAATGGAATCACTGTGGTGAGGAACAGATATTGTATGGGTCAAATCATATGTAAAAATGATCTGAGGATTCAATATGGATTTGAACCCAAACTTTTAGAATGACAGGGACTTATTAACTATAAAAGAAGACATTTGTTAAAGAAACTGCATAAGATAAATCCAATTTAAATTGCTTTTCTTAATGCAAAATTTCATTACAAATCTTTCATGCATTCGTGCTTTAGACCAGTGACGATCATATTTTTTTCTGGATGCATGCCCCAAGTGAATTTCCTACACTTCTGTCAGGCTATGTAGGTCTGCATTTTATTTTACGGAGTTGCAGACTTGTACTGATCAAATGTTTATATTATACTTTTATTATGACATAATTGTGTAATATAGTGAAAGTACATTATAGTTTTTAATGTGAATAACACAACATATGACACACCACTAATGAATGCAGCACAAAGATGTAGGAAAGGAGAAATATATGTTAAAAATAAGCATGCTAGAAATGAAGGAGGGCACACGAGAAATACACATTTTACCATGTGCGCTTAACATGTACACTACAGTACATTATCATTTCACACTTCTGTTTATGTCATTCATGTATGGAGGGTGTCCTTTTGTATTAAATTGGTCATGCTCTACAACTTTGTATTTGACATTTTTCTGTATTGTATATCATTTTCAAAATGGGCATTAACTTCCAAATTTTACCTCTAAGGGACTAGAAGCAGTCTTATCTTGTAGTGCATAATCACACTATTATTGATTTAATAAATAAAATAAAAATATTGATTTTCTTGATCAACTGTCACCTATTGCAACATGACATTACTTATATTCTCAAAGCATCTCTAGTTATAATAAATGTCAATACTCTTTTATATACTAATGGTACCTGTTTAAAAAAAAAAAAAAAAACAGAAGAAACTATCAAATTGATGGTGATTTAAGGAATCAAAGTAAAGAAATTAAGGAGTAATTTCTCCTTGCTTGTCTATGTAAAGATTTAGACACAGAACATTAATTTCAATAACTGTAATATCAATTCATTACATTAAATGAACATGTATATGTTGAAGAGTATAATGATATTTAATAAACTATCATAAGTTTAAAATTGCATGAACAGAGAATGCAAGAGCAGCTGCTGTATTTTTTTTTCATGGAAAAATCTTGACCAGCCAACCAATTGATTAACTTAAGATATGTTTCTTAAATATGTTTGCTTTTAGTCAAGCTATCTTTATGAGAAAATAATAAATGTAAAAAATAAATGGAAATTCCAGCTGTAAAGAGGTGAAGACAAAGAAAAAAGAAAACACTAAGCCTAAAATATAAAATATATACAAAAATTATACATTAAAATGACTGACAGCCACGACTGTTTTCCACCTTACTAGAGATCGCTAAAAGCTCGTAAAACATGATAAATTCTATTTCTCTAACTACTTCCGGGACAGGATCAGAGTCACACTGAGCCCTTCATTACACCTATCAAGTGTTTGTAAGCTGATTTTGGGGAGGCTAGAAGGATAAAGGCTCATGTTTAGACCATTGCTTCCTTTGATGTTTTTTACTCTTGTTTAATACTACATTACAGCTTTACATACCTAAACTGCTTAATGGAAATTTGCATCTTAAATATTGGACTTTGCTTGTCCATCTTTAAAGTTGATTTCCAGTTTTAATATTTCAAATTCCTCTATGGATACTTTAGAACAGTGATTGCCAACCAGTGGTCTGTGTACCATTGATCATCTTGAGGTTACATGAAGTATTACAAAGGAAATGCAAAATGCTTGGTTGCTTTCTCTCACTCGTAGGGAGTTTTTTTGTTTGAATTTAAAACCAAATACTGAATTACTGTTAACAATAAATAATCAACTATAAATAATATGAGTACAATTGTCCTCCTTTGTGAAAAAGAGCCAAGAATCCATAAACTTATTTCACACAAGCAGCAGCAAACTTCAGATTAATTTGTTATAATTAAGCAAGTGAATTCCATATTAATAAAGTAAAATTAATACTAAAATTAAACTATTTTGTAGTCTTCTTAGTAATATGTCACTGGATAAGTCAGACTATTATACAATAGAATATACTTCTTTGGTGCTACTCTCTAAAGACAGCATTAAGTGGGATAATACAGACTACAATTAGTGGAAATTCTGAGTTTATTCATTCTGACATTAAAAGGATGTGTTAAAACTATTACAAAATAAATAATTTGAAGATAATTTATTAATTATGATTATTATCACTAACACTAAATAGTCATTTGATTAGTGTATAATTAAAGTAACTGATGCTAGCAACTTAAGCTCCTGAAGTATGAGTAAATAGAGAGGTTGCAGCCGACGTTTTCAATGCAAAAACGTGTATGTCGGACATTCAGCGCTGCTTTCCTAAAGGCCTAGAAGTTTGGCAATGGTGTTTGGGACGTCGACCATGATTCCACTGATTATCCAAACACCATTGTCAAACTTCTAGGCTTATAGGAAAGCAACGCTGAACGTCGGACGTACACGTTTCCGCGTTGAAAACGTCGGCCGCAACCTCTCTAATAATGATTTGAACAAGTAACGTTTAACATTTAAAACACTAACTGATAATGATTATGCATAATCAGCCTTATTCTGAGGATGATAGTGAAAAAGACATCATTATTTTCAGATAAATTATGTATTTTTTAGCTAACTAAAGCCAAAATTCATAAACAGTTTTTTACTTGTTGTAAACTTGTTAGTATTTTGTATAAATTTATCATAAGAAACCAAGCATTATCAACTTAATTTTGATTATGTCTTTAATATTTTCAGGTAGATCTAACAGAAATATCAAATAGTTCATTTCCTACAATAGAGATGAATGAACTCTCTGTACAAGATAATAATAATGAGACAGAAGAATCCTTAGATGAAGGAACAGAGGAACAGAATGGCACTCAGCAGAAGAAAATACATAAGAAACAGGAACAGTTGTTACGCCTGAAACTGATAAACCAGACTTCGAAGTTCCTGTCGACGGCCACGGATTCCCTGCAGGCCTACTGCAAGTGCAGACTAGATCCAAATGGCATAAGTGCTTTTGCAGAGAGTGTTGCTGCCACTTTAAACAAGTTAGATCCAGTGTCTTTGGAAGATGCCAAGTTAGAAATTCAACAGATACTCTGTAAATACATCAGAACTTGCAAAAATTCTTAAGTATTTACTTATACACTGTACATATTTTTTGTATATAATATTTATTTATAAAATGTAAATATCTTAATAATTATAAAGCACATTTTACAGTTGATGAAATTTATAAATATCATTTCTTAACCTGTCAACTGCACACAAGAGTCTCGATGACCCTATGCACTTGCAGAGACAAATAAAACATTATCTGTCTCTGCTCATAACATTCCAAAATGCCGAGATTTTTGTGGCTACAGTATAAATTAGGATTTCAGTGAGAGGGACATGAAATCACACATGATGTGTCATTTGTATGCTACATAGCATTTTATTATTTTATCAGCAATTGTTAATTGTGACATTGTCACAATGCCAGGTTGCAATTTCTCATTACAATGCACTTAAGTTTAATAGTGACCATACTTTTCCTGTCAACTATGTAGTCATGCCGATCATCTATCGCACTCTGTTTGTGAGAAAATGTTTTAATTAAAATAATACGACTTCTCGTCCATACTGGAAGTTCATGTATAGTTAATTTGGGCTTCCTGCCCCTGAGCTCTCCATATCTCTATAGATAAAGTTGACTTTCCTAGTCTCAATTTTATCTATCTAACACTGTTATAACAATCTTGTTGTATTAATCTGTGGCAAACATACCTTTTTTAAACTTTCAATCCTTTCTCTTCCTTAAATTTAACAATGAGTTAATGAATTAATAATGGTACAGGCAGAGTTAAATTTAACAATGAGTATTCTGAGTGAGGACTGCCTACATTAGATCTTGTTCATTTCTAAGATGCACTTCTGCATTCAAGTTAAAGGCAAAAGTGGATGTGAATTACAAGTGAGTTTTATAAGATTATTCTCCATCTGATATAGTAAAAAGAAAAAATACATATCAATAAAGTTATACACCAAGAAGCTTGAAGACTAGTTAGGAACAGTATAATCACTCATTTATTATGAATTTCTCACATAAAATGGACCATAAGACAAGATTGATGTGCAAATTGTGTAATCCACCTTACTGCTCATACCATGCGGCTTCCCTGTACGAAAAGAATATTAAGTACACACAAATTATATACAGGAGTAAAAAAGGTTAATCTAATTTGTCCATGAGACCTAATTTGAGGTCTTTCAGCCTGAATTAAACAGTATCCTATGTCTTACTTTGCTTTTTTTGTTAGCGTGCCATACTTTTCGTACTGTTTGGGTAAAAAATTTTAGATAAATGTATCTATTTTTTGAAAATTTAGGTCATTCGTTATTCTAGACTGGATCAAAAATTCTCTGTAGACTCCTGTTTTCAAAGTGCCGTAACTGACTTCATTTTAGTTTGTTGACCTCATTTTACAGAAATACAACTGTACAGTATAACAGGAATTTCAAAGGCAGTGAAATGAGATTGTTGAGTTATGTTGAAAGAATGCATCCTAGACTGGATGCCAAAATTTGTTTACACCCAAACAATGGAAGAATTTTGAGGCAGGAAGAAAAAGCTGAAGAGGCAAGAAAAAAGGGCTAAATGGTAAGAACATTCAACTGAAAAAACCATTGTGGCAGATAGAAAGAGCTGGAGGAAGATTGTGTCTACGGTATAGAACCAAATTTGCAGTTATGGCCGAATTTGTTTTTGAAGTTTTAGAAAGTTGTATTTGTAAAAAATCCACTGAGGATGGGAGAAGACCACCCAAATGTATTCCAGGAATTAAAATTGAAGTTATTTTATTCTTTGATCGACATTTGAAGTCGCGTGTTTCAGAGCCTGTCTGGCCAGTCGAGCATCTGCTTTGACAGGTGTGTTAGTGTTTTGTAATTTTATGCAGTACAATGAAGCCTTTATGTCCTAACATACACCGGACATATTTATAGGAACATTTTTGTTTCTTCTCTTGGCAGGTATTCCTTTGCAACCACCTTTTGTTTGTATAACTGCATTCATTTAATGATTTGAGGTCTGTTTTTTTGCCGGGTCTATCGTCACCGTGTAACTTTTTTAATGTTCGTAAACTTAATTTTTTATTTTTACGCATGTTGTCAAGCGTGTCGACGCCGAACACCCTATATTCATTTACAAAATATTGTTCAGTTAAAAATAAGTACAGTAGATCCCCCTATAAGACGGGTTCCTATAATTACGATTCCTATAAGACAGCGAAAAAATTGTTGCGGTATCGTAAACAACGGTAAAAAAACTCCTATAATTACGTAAAATGTCATTGGGCAGCCAAACTACTTTCCACCATCCAGCGACACACTACGGAGAGTTTAGGGGGGGTAAATTGAGTTTAGTATTGTCTGTACATATAATTATATATTAATTTATTGTAACTTTATTATAATTATATATATACTTTCCGCCATCTAGTGCCACGCTACAGAGAGTTTAGGCGAGCTATCGTCTGTACAGTATGTAAATTAGGTACCGTAAGTCTAATACAGTACTATAATTTTATACATTTCTTGTGAAAGAAACATCTCTTATTCAACGGCGATTAAAATTATTTACAGTCGACCCCCCTATAAGATAGAGATACGTTCCATTCTCTAGGAATCCGATTTCTTACGAATCCTTCCAATCACAACCCGACACGTGTCAAGTTTACGGACTACGGGTGTTTGAAAGATTTTCTTCCATAAAATTAATAGATTCTAGACTAATCCTACTCAACATTTCCAAAATACCGATATTTTTTTTGAAAATAATCCGTATAAACTAAGCTATAAACAAAAAATTGTAGGATTACTTACCGAGTGTCACCATTCGACATTGCCATTGCTCAACATTGTTTTCGTCGCGGAACAGCTCAGCAAAGAGCGGCCGATTTCTAACAACTTATTTTTCTGTGAAAACTTCGTAGAACTTCGGAGACATCATTAATATAAATAATTTTAATCGCCGTTGAATAAGAAATGTTTCTTTCACAAGAAATGTATAAAATTACAGTACTGTATTAGACTTACGGTACCTAATTTACATACTGACAGACGATAGTTAGCGTAAAAATCTCCGTAGCGTGGCGCCACGCTAGACGGCGGAAATTATATATTTAATTATAACAAAGTTACAATAAGTTAATATATAATTATATATACAGTACCTAATTTATATATAATTAATATATAATTATATGTACAGTACCTAATTTATATATAATTTATATAATACTGTCCAGACGATAGAAATCTCTCCGTAGCATGGCGCTATGGACGGCGGTCAAGTAGTTCGGCTGCCCGATGACGTTTGAGGTGTTTATAGGGAACTTTTACTATTTTTTACGGATACCGGTAGCAATTTTTTCGTAGTTTCATAGGAATCGTAATTATAGGGGGGTCGACTGTATATTAATGATGTCTCCAAAGTTTAACAAAGTTTTCGCAGAAAAATAACATCAGAAATTGCGGCCGCGATTTGCTGCACTGTTCCGTGACGAAAACAAGCTTGAGCAACGGCGATGTCGAATGGTGCACACTCGGAAAGTAATCCTACAATTTTTTGTTTATAGCGTAGTTTATACAAATTATTTCCAAAAAAAACTATACGTATTTTGAAAATGTTGAGTCAGATTAGTCTAGAATCGATTAATTTTATGGAAGATAACCTTTCATACAGCCATAGTCCGTAAACTTCGCACGTGTCAGGCTGTGATTGGCTGAGACTCCTGCAAAATTGATTCATAAAGAACGGAACGTATCTACCGTCTTATAGGGGGATCGACTGTATAGCTTTGTGTATTACTAAATGATTTTTATGGCTTTTTGAAAAATTATAATTCGACTCCAATCCCATCAAAATTAATTCAGATAATATACACTTTATTCGATTGCGCACATTCGACAGTCCTCGATATTCCGCCATATTGTATTCTCCTCCGAATCCATGGCGGCGAAACCAGTGCCCTCTGTATGGAAATATTCACAATACAGAAATCCCCATTGTGGACCTTGCCGAATTAATAATAGTACAGAGTTAAAGGAAAAATAAAAATGATGTAATTATATAGAATTAAATATTAAATTAATACAGTTATATTTTTAAAAATAATTACTAAAAAATATTCGATTAATTAAAATTATATACTGAATATATACAAATCCCCCCGCTGAAGCGTCCCCTGTCGTCAAAGTTTGGCAAAAAATTCCGCCATGTTTGGAAAACGTTCGAATTATCGTCTGCTCTAATTATCACGTCGTATTTAAATGTTTAAATACCTTGTCAGTTAGCAAAATATTTGTAGAAGGAAAAGAAAACGGTGAATTTATAAGAAAATCTACTTTAATTCGACTAAAAACCGGAAATAATGTCAAAAATTGGGATTGGAAGAGGAAGAGGTTATCACGGGCTCAATCAAGAATCTCTTCGTACACCGTTGAGGAAACCGAACAAATTTATCGAGGTGACAACTTTATTATGCTTTATTTATATTCAAATTGAGTTTATTGACATTATGAATTGTTTAAATAACGAATACGGCGCCCACTTTTCCAATTATTCACTTTAGTTTAAGACCTCGTATCATCATTTCGACGCCATGTTGGTAAGAGAAACGTCATTGCTTACGTAACTATTCGCGTGCCCATTCACACGTGGTAAAATACTATTAACCTATTAATGTAAAATGGATGTCAAATAAAGACAGGAGCAAACAATCAGATTTATTTAACAAACGAACAAACTCCACTTCAATTAAAAAATTATTTTTTTAAAGAAGTATTGGTACTTGTGAATCTTTGTCCCAGATGGTGGCTTTGCCCTGGCAACCAACATCTCGACTACCCTCGAAACAAATTGACTCGGCCGACTAACCTACATTAAACAGACACGCCAGTCTTTTTCGTTATATGATTTATCACACAAGCTGGAAATAGAAAAAGTTATGTAATCATTTTGAAACTTGCTAACCATTTCCATACTTATCCATTTGGAAAATCATCTCTGAACCAATTATCAACCCAATAAATACGAGTTAAATCACATCAGTTGACTGGTGCTTTGCTAACTGAAAATCACCCTTTGAAATAGCGATAATTTAAAGTAATTTGTTTGCTAACTTTTTCTGGTAAATTTTATCTTAGTGCACTGTCATGGTGGTACTTCCAGTTGCAACTGTTTGTTCTCCCGGCGGACTCCTTCCGGAGTGGAGTCGCTGGCAGACTGCCGATTGTTTAATGTCACTAGTTATTGATACGTGTGTTCAAGAACTACTGTGAATTGATAACTAGTGACGTTAAACAATCGGCGGCCTGCCAGCAGCAACCCTCCAGGAGGAGTTTGCTGGTAGCACAAACAGTCACAACTGGAAGTGCCGACATGACAGTGCATGTAGGTAAAATTTTACCCATTTTTCTGTATTAAAACTTTGCGATAATCTTAACAGCATTGAAATATCAAAACAGACTGAGTCAATAACGTGTCTGTTTAATGTAGGTTAGTCAGCCGAGTCACGAATTTGTTTCGAGGGGATACAGGTACTAGTTGAGATGTTGGTCGCCAGAGAAGTGCCATCATTTGGGACAAAGATTCACAAGTACCGAAATATTAAATAGTTTGCATTTTTCGGCTTTATTCGGCTTAGAGTCTCAGAGATAATGGCTGCGTTCGGCAGACTCAGCGGTTCTGGAGATGTTGAGTATCTTTCTGCTGAATGCTCTCTACATTAGTGCCATTTTGGAATGTGTTTGATATTTTCATGTCACATTTGGTGGCGTCTTTTGTTTACGCTAACTGTTGCTATTCAAAACTGACTGATGGTGGTGGCTGTTTGTTCCAACGTAGATATTGCTCATTGCTTGACGTGAAGTTGCATCGTTTGGCAGATATAACTACATAATGGCTGTCAATTCAAACACCTTTGCTTGGTTACAACTGTTTGCTCTGTTGAATGCAGCCACTGTATTCGGCCATTGAGAAGGCTCTCTCGGAGCTGACAGAGGAACTGCAGATACAATATTTGTGATAAATTGTTTTCAGGTTATTGAAATGATATCTATCCTTGTTGACCCAAAATCAAAGTGGATTGGAATCCGAAGGTTAGGTGTTGGTCATTCAATGTACTGCTAGAAAGCAATAATTGCATCCACCGTTGAATTATTTGTATTTGGTGAATGTCTACTCTTTGTTAAAAAATCAGAAAGATCAGGTGCATTATTTAGGCTTATTTTTTTTAATTTCTTGTTCGTTTTCAAGTCTGGATGGTTTGACATCTCTTGAAGTTGAATAATTATATTTGCAAGTTGATTTGTTATCGCTTTTGAAAAAAGTTTGTTGTTCTTTTTGAGTCGAAAAGCAGGGCTTTTGAATTTAGGGTCTAAAATTGTTGAAATGTCACTTATGGTTCTTGTTTCGTAATCATTTATTTAATCTTTTGATTACTCCTTTTAATGATTGCAATAACTTTTTACTATATTCTTTAGTAACAGAATTTTTAGTGTCTTTAGCTTGACGTGAAGTTGTGAACAATTGGAACGATTGAAGATATGATAATGTATGTATCGTCCAAGGCACTGTTAGTTGCTGATCAATAGGTTCCGAACAATTACAACTTTCTTGTACAACTAGAATTTCTTCAATGTCGGTGGCAAGGAAGATTTTGGTAATGAAATAAGAGTGAGTCCCATATAATCTTTTAATTCTAATAATCATATCATATTTAGATAACTACTCCAACGAGTCAGTATTTCATGTGTTACTTTTTTAGGTGTTTTTTTTTTTTCTTGTTCGGTTTGGATATCTTGGAGTTTATCAGCTTTGGTTGAGGTTTTAAAGTGAGTTACAATTTCTTTACATTTTTTTCTTTATTCTAATCAGTTCTTCATCTCCTACTAGAGCATTCTGAACAACAAGGTAAAAGCTTGGGAAAAACAAAGTAGATTCTTAATTTTTAATATTCTGCAAGTCTAACATGTTGGCTGCATTATCATTAGTCATGCATACGATTTTATCTTGTAGAGAGCATTTTAAAAAACTTTTTTCAACAAATTTGCTATATTCTCTCATGTATGAGCGGTAGCCACTATCGGCATTTTGAGTACACATGATGTAAATATATTATTAAAAATAAAATGGCATGTTACACTTAAATATGACTGAATATTTATAGAAGTCTACATATCGGTAGTTATGGATACATGTTTCACTGTATCGATCATAACTTTCAATTTTTTTTCACACTCTTTATGTAAGTTGGATACAAGTATGTTGTTGATATATTTTGGCGAAGGTAGTTTATATCTTGGCTCTGATTTGTGTATAAATTGCACAAATCCGTTACTTTGCACAACAACAAATTTGAATCACATGCAATGAATACTGCAAATTTTTTATTTATATTAGTTACTCTTTTTCTATTGATATTGAACACATCTTGATCAAACTTGGAGAAACATTGACTTACTTTTTCTTGTTGTGTCAATGGCCACTTTGAGGATGAGTTTTCTAAATCTCGAGCTCTAGATGTTGAAGCTGACTCGACATTATTGCTAATAGAAACTTCTCTAAATACAATAGGATGTAAACATTTTATATGACCCCTTAAATTTGATGTGTGTCCTGATGTTTTTTACATTTTTTACATAAAATACATTTTGCAAGTTGTTTGCCTTTCTCATCAACTTGGAAATTCTTTCAAATATTAGATTTTTTTTCTGACGGACATTCTACAATTAAAGATAACAGAACTACACGGCTAACGGTCTAACTTAGAAATTGTATCGTTTACTCAAAGGCAACAATATTAAAAACTTTTTAAACTAATTTTAAACTACAATAATAAAAAATAAATATTAGTTTAATGTGAAAAGTACAATAGAAAATTGGACTATCGGAAGCGATGATATTTTTAAAAAGATCGATAGCACTATCGATAATATCCGATCACTAATTCACACTTGTGTTGCTATCTGGGTAAGATTGCAGATGTGAATGATGCTGTTAAGACCTTAACAGTAAAGCAGTAGAGCATGTCCATAGGTACCAAAAATTCAGAGGAAATGTACTATTAAATGTGACCCTTCTCAAATTATAGCTCCTCAAAATAGATGGCTGGATGGTCGAGCAGTCAAGGTGGCAGCCTACCACTCTGGGGGGACCTGGGATTGAATCCGAACAGGTTGAAAAATCCCCAGGAATTTTTTGGGGGTGGTCTATCTCTCACCATTCGGCCAGGTTCCATTATGGGCCTGGCCAAATCCATAATGTGCTTGAAAAAGAGATTAAAAAAAAACCTCCAAAAATCAGCCTAAAGCCTACTTCCAGGAACTATTGGGAGTTATGCTCTGAACTTCACTACAGTGGCTAGGATATATAATGTGCCATTCGTGTCTAAAAACAGGATATGAGATAAGTGCTATAAACTAGATGATGATGATGTCACTACTGATGTTTACATTCATAGCAATAGAGCTAAAGCCCTACTTTTGTCACAGAAGAATAATTATTATTTATATGTTTGCTATTATAGTGAAATCAGAAATCCAGCAATTTTAAAACATTACTTATTTCTATAAAATTAAAATAAATTTTATATTGAATATAATTAAAGTTATTTTTAACTTCTAAATTACTTCAAATTGTGCCAGAGTTTCATGTTTATAGCAATATTTAAACTGTCGAAGTAAACATTAACTCCTTGACTTATTAACACAGTACTAATTATATAATATAAACTCACTATTATTATAATTGTAATGGATTAAAGAAACTTGATACACACAGTAGCCTGAAAACATTTTATTTCTGGCAAACTTTTTACATGAATTTATTTTGTATGTCTTATTTTTTCTTTCTGACATTTCTGTATTTGTTTCAAGTGCATTCTTGTTATAATGTAAAATCTTACAACTTATTCAATTAAAGTAATTTTATGAATATCACAACCTGTATATCTTATATTTTTAATTCTTAAATTAGATAAAATATCAAGTATATTTTTTTCATGCAAATCATTGAAACTAAAACACACTGTGAATGAATTTTCACTATCACATATAAGATAGAATAGTGGCATTGAAGGATAGATTAATCCTCCTTTATCAAACTTTATACAAAACAAAGAGTTAATAATATTGGGAAAAGTGTTTTCATTTCTTGGTGTTTTAGCCAAATTGTAAAAACTCAAACATTTCACAATAGTTAAAAATTCATTAGGATTAGGATAGTCATTACAACCCTGGATTGTAAAGAGATTTTCCAACTTATCTTGACTTAATCTTGTTGTCATCAAATATTTGTCTTAATTCTCTTGATAGATATTCTAAAATAGACAAAGTACTTTTCACTGTAATTTTTAATCCATTTGGTGAACTTTTAATCATATATCCAAGACTTTTTGGTGTACAAAGCATTTCCCATTTTTGAATAAAATCCAGAATATCTTTCAAACATTCAAGTTCTTTTGAATTATTATATAATGCATTTTTATATGTATGTGATGTCATTGTTTTAATTAAATTTCCAATGCATTCAATAAAGTTGCCTATTGGGTGTGAATCACCTGTATTGTGCAAGGGCATGTTTGTACAGAGTGAGAGATTTCTTAGTATTTCATTGTGAAATAACTGAAAGGCATATGTTTTCAAAGTTATCAGGAAAGAAATGAACTTTAAATATTTATGTCATTGCTCTTAATGATATTGTCTTCTGGTATTCTTTCCAAGCCATTTTAATAAATTTTAAATCAATTTTACCATCTGCAGTAATTTTACCATCTGCAGTATTGAATATGCTAATTTTAAGAAAACGATTTCTTAAGCATTTTATAAGATGATGAAAATCTGAAATAAAATCTTTCATTATTGTAAAGTTAACTGACATATGGTTCTTATGGAAAGAAATGATAGTTGCATCTAGAATTAATTTTTTATAACTGTGGATAAAAGCCAGTCTTGTATATATTTAGATTAGACAAGGGTGAATGTTTAAGTTATGGCAACACAACACTTGGGCAATCCGCCTAGGGGGGATGCCTTCCGGGAGGTCTTTTAAGGGAAACTGGCTCCTATTATAGCATTACAGACATGGAGAAAACCCGGAAAACTCCACATGGCCAGCCCATCCAAGCGAGACACAAACCCACGACTGAACTCCCAGTGTTCAGGGTACAAAGACCACTTGGCCACTGGTGGGCCCAAGGTGAATGATCATCACATTATAAATACTAGCAAGACAGTGAAACTAATTTGAAAGTCTTAATTAGAAAAGGCAGATGATTGATAATTCGTCATGCTGGAAATGAAAATAGTTTTAAATGTCCAGCTTATTTTTGTTTCCAAAGGCAATGACCCAGAATACCACAAAGAAATGGATGCAGATGTTTCTCTGAAATGATTAAGAATCAACTGATTCACAATATTTCAGAAAAACCCTACATTTTTAATGGAAAATACTTCATATTACAGTCATATTACAACTGGAGACATCTTCATCCAGCGTAGAATTTCATTTCCTGATCAACTATACAGAGCTGAACTTCATGAAATAGTTTAAATGCATAAGAACTTCAGGGAATGCAAATAAATCAATGAAGAGGCTGCATCCAGAGGTCATACGGTTATTTGCTTGCCTCCCAATTATTGTGAATTTAATCCCATTGAATTAACATGACTCAGTTAAAAGCATATGTTGCTTGACATTGTGCCATGCTCAAATTGATGGTTGTAAAAATGTTAGTGGACATCGATAACTAAAAAAATTGGGTAGCAGCAATTTATCAAGTAGGAAAAATGATGAAAGAATGTTTGAAATCCACTGGCCAGTTTGACAGCTTTTGGAAACAACTTGTAAGTAAAACGTCATCAAGCAACTCTTCTGAAAGCAAAGATGAAGATCCCATTCCATTTCCTCAAGCCAAAAATTACTATCATGGTCATGCAGTTCAAAATGGGTGCATTTATCCTTTTACTGGTCCAGGGTTGAGTTTTATTTACACACCACAGAAGGTTGGTTTCCTAGTGATAAGAGAGGTGCAGCATTTGATGAACACGACGTCAGGCATGTTGTATTGTTAAAGAAAGATTAAATGTAAAACATTAAATTTAATTAAATTTATATTTATTTACAGGAGAATCTAACTAAACACCTTTATAAACTTCAATTATCAGCAGTGAGAGAAGAAATATTGGACATAGTAAGTTTAGTGAAGAATACAGCTACAACAGAGGACAATCTGAAAATTTCTGTATCAAAAATTTATGAATATGGTCTTCAAAGTAAAAGGCATGCAGTACTTGCAGCAGAACTCTGTCAGGATTTAAGTGACTTTTCAGTTAATCAAAATACATTTAGAAAGATTCTCCTTCAAAAGTTGCAAAGTGACTTTACAGGTACACTATGTTTTAGAATTCAATATGTATAATATAATTATACTAAAGAATAACATTATTTAAAAATAAATTTTTATTTTCTTTTTTCATTTTTAGAAAGAGAGAAACTAATTTTAAATACAAAAAATTTTATTGGACGTGTTAATTTACTTTGTGAAGTTTTTAACAAAGTGAGAATCTGCAATAATTCTCCTATAGAATGCCTGGCTTTTGCAGTAATTGAATATTTTCAAATGCTGATTAATGGAGATATAAGTGAAATAAGTGTATTAACTGAGCAGGTGATTATGATTATGTTTATTTTTAGAATTTAAATATAGTTTAATATATTAGATTAATATATTTTAATAATTTAATATATAATACAGGGTCTTCCAGAAAGAATGCTATCATTTTAAATTACTGTAATTATGTTAATTATTATCTGAAAAGTGTGTGATGTACACCAATGGATAGAATAACTGTTTTATCTACCATCTCCATGCATAAAAATGTCTTTTTATGTGCTGTATCCAGGAAGCACCATCAACAAAAATGGCAATTCTGCAACAGAGTAAACATTTTGCGTTCTGCAGTTTGCGTAGTCAGAGTCAGTTGTCGATGTGCGAACGTGGTTCGCAGACGTAATCCACCACATAAAGCAAACATTCTTGTTTTATAATGATGGCTTGATTCTGAGTTTGTGGACTGCACAGAAAAATCTTTTGCTGTTGCAGAGTTTCATTTTTTTATGGCATTTTCCTAGAGGCAGTAAACAAAAAGACGTGAATGCAGATGGTAGAGGTAACTTAAACAGTTATTCTGTTGATCAATGTACAATGCATACTTCTCAGGTATAATTAACATAATTACAGTAATTTTAAATGGTACCATTCTTTTTGGAAGATCTTGTACATTAAATAGTTTCAGATAGAGAATATATTCTTTTAAAATGTTTTATTTTTAGCTGATGAAAAATGGGAGAGACCTGGAGCTCTGTGCCAAAGAGCCTCTGGATAATTTATTTATAAACATTAGGAAAAGAATACTCGACGCCTCGCTGAACGTATCATGTCGAACTCTATTGTTAGTATCACTAGAACAATACTTAAATAAGTGGGAAATGATGCCTGCTGAAGTAAGAACAGTTTACGCAAAGATTTATCCAATCGTAGATTCATTATTTAATGAAGAAATGTCAGAGAATTCAGTAAATTGAATTTCATAATGAAATTTATGAAAGTTTATTTCCACATAAATGGAATGTTTTTTATGTCAGTTCATTTAACAAATAAATAAAGTTTTTATGGAATATCTACTGGTTGTAATTGGAATTATTTTAATTAATAACAAATTTAAAACAATAGCATCACACTTCCATTTTGTAGGGATCTCTTATAGCTAATACGGTTTGATAACATTTATACGGTTTAAAAGAGTTTAAATTTCTCAGTTGACTATAAAATAGAACTTTTATTTGAAACATTTTATTTTTTTCCACAGACACTAATATAATTTTGCATAGCATTATATAAATTATTTAAAAGTTTTGATTTTATATTTTAATATGCAGTAATAATACAGGTAGTTTCACTTAATGTGTTTGTTACTCAGTTATTACATTTATGGATAATTTTTGAAGTACGGTCAGTATACACTATTGTTGTTTTTTGTTTTGATATAATACATTTATGGAGAAGGTTATTAGTATGTGCTATTATGAAGTAACCTAATCCTAACATGATATTAGTTTCCCAACAGTAACAGCTCTAGGATTTTCATTGTGGGAAGGAGGAGATAGGGTGAGCATTATCTTTGTATATTTTATCGTGAAATTTTTCGGGTGAGTGGTGGAATGTCGAAGATATTTTAGTGAATAATTGGAATCCATCCTCACTCCACCTTATATATTTCCCAACCTGAATTGACATTTATAACCACATCTTTTTAAGATCTTATTAACTGATTGAACTGTTCATTAACATTACTATCATGCAGTGGCGTGCCATCATTGGAAGCTGTGGATGCGCCGCTTCCCTTTTATTTTCTAAAAAATAAATACATATTAACTTTACTTATATGAAAATAATAGCACAATATTTTATTATAACCGCAATATGTATCTTATTACAAATTTCTATACTACACGGGAAAAAAAATAAGATTGCTATTGTATATTCGAATATTAGTGGTGGAGTGGAAGCGCTGTATTGTCAGCATCCAAAAATCCAGATTCGCGCACTCACTTTACAGAGCACCAACCTCACCCGGTTTAGCCGGAGGAAGCCTAGGACCTCGGGTGGATGCTACGCGTAAACTGCATCCAATTCTATCCGGGACCAGCTCTGGGCCGTTAGCCGCCTGACTGTTAGATATTTGGCCGCCCTCGCCCGATTACGCGAATTGCAAGTAGATTTATAACTTAACCCAACTGATACGAATTTACTGGTACGTTTTTATGATAGTTCTGTATAGTTGACTGGAGTTTAAAAAAATCCATTAAAATATGAGATATTTTTATTCCGCTCTCCCATCTTATTAATACATACTTACGGATTTCAATGTTAAACAAGTGATATTACATTTCGTTTGTCCCATCTTTAAGGGGATGTAGAAAAAGGCGTGTACAATTCTTGTACAATGTTAAAAAATTAACCGTTACTTCGACAGCGTCATTTACAACTAAATTTAATGAATGAGAGAGATGCACCAGGTAGAGAAAAAGCTCTAGAATTTATTTTCCTTAAATTTACGATTTATGTATCCGTTTATCATAAAAATTTGTCTTTCCACTCTTCCCGAGACTACAAATATTCGAGTACAAAGTAACCGGTTTCGACTTATTTCTACTTAAGAAGTAGTTAAATAATTAAGCGATTAGGGAATTGGGGACATAAACAAAACCCTGATGAAAGAGCCGGAATTTTACTTAAACAAAAGCTTAACCGAACCAATCTCTAGCCGAGTACAGTGGGGACTGATTTCTTCGAAATACTGTATTAGATGTAATAAAGACAGAAATTTTTCCAGTTCGACGAGAGTGACCGAAAAGTTGTAAATTTTGGAAATTTCCGTGGACAACACCTGGTCCTAAAACGAATTAGTTAGAAAACAAAAGACGGACAATCTATTAAGTTTAACATATTTAGACTTTTACAGCTATGGTGAGAAACGTTTAAAATTTACAAGAACCCTGTCGCGTCTTTTGAGGTATATTAGTGATGCGACAAAAGAAACATTTGACATTGCCAAATCCCGAGGGTATCGGCACCCTCGGGATTTGGCAGCCCGCGTGCATGTACAGTACACACCGCACACCTAGCAGGACCGTCTCTGATTCCACTCGTAGGGAGCTATTTGACTAAGTGGTTAAGATTTAAAGAGTAAAGAATATTTTATGTTATTTTCATGTACGTTTCATTACAAAGTTATATTTAATTATAATTTTCTTTAAAAGTATATTCATACAATTGAAGAATGTTTTGTACCAGGTATGTATATCCACCACACATTTTATTTCACCAAGTAAGTTTTTATAATTTTATTTTTAATTTTAGCCCTTATATCGTGGCTAGCGATTCGGAATGTAATTGCGATATTGAAAATTTATTTTAAAAAAGTTTTGGCTCGAGATCATATAATGAAAAAGAAAACATTACAGTATTAAAAGAGAAAAGCCAATGCCTAAGTTAAATATGAACATTTCAAGAAAAAAATTGTTCGACATTTTCACGGTAAAATGGCTCTGTAGATGCATAAAAATGCAAAAATTGTTGGCCTTGCCTACTATTTTCAAATGAAATTTGTGTGTGGAATAAGAATGGCGTTGACGATGGGTTTTTACATTGATATTCTGTGAAGCAAACAAATAACAAATGCTAAAGAAGTTTTAATTTTGTAGAAAGGTAGGATTTTGTTTCAAATTTTTAAAAATTTCAAAGATAAAATCAGTTATAAAAGTTGGTGAGGCTTCTGAGTGTTAATGAATTCCAAGGATTATATATATCCATGGTATTTTCTATAGCACGAACTATGGGATATGTCAGCCACCATCCATTAACACGGCTAATCCATTGTGGGCCTGGCCAAACCCATAATGGGCTTGCTAAACGAGACGCATTTGATGCTGTTTTTTGTAAATATATACTGTACCATTTTTCAATGATATAAACATACACGTGTTTATTTGAAACATGAAATGAATTCTCAATTAAATTTTTTAAAAATTTAAATTTATCGAAATAATTTTTGGACAATTATTTTATAATAAACGCTTGACTTATTCACACTTCTGTAAATATTTATGAAAAGAGGGAAAACAATGGTTCCTTTATTCACTTGTGTTTATTCTGTTGCTGCTTTTCTTCCATACACAACAAGACTTAATAACTTCCGAGAAGAGTTAATGGCGTCCTTTCTTACGTCACATTTTGCGTCATCCACTTTTTGTTAATTTCCTCGAACACTTACGTAATAATTTTTCAACCTAAAACTCGAAATCGTGTATCTAGTTACAGAGGTAAAATAATAGAGACATTTAAACGTAAGCAATCGAGATGGATAGCTTCGATAACTGGAAACCTCTGTTAAACAGCATGTCACTGGTGGGATTAAAAATGGAAGGAAAGACATTTCATCTTCACGCAGTCGTTCTGTTAATCTTAGCAAAATTCTTGTCTTGTATTTACGTCATCAGAATAATTAATGGCATTGTCACCAAGGAAATACTCGTTAATATTTTCGTTCCAGCATTTCTTCTCTATTCTCAAATCGTCTCGATGGTATCGTCTTACCTTTTCCACGTGGACAGAGAAAAAATTCGAAAGATCATTACAGGAATTCACAGAATTTCATGTAGCAGCGGCGTCAACAAGAAGATTTTGACAATTCGAGTGGCATTGATAT
>NW_019385764.1:129075-138175 GCF_000671375.1 Centruroides sculpturatus
TATTTTTTTATTTTGTACAAACAAAATAAATATATTGAAAAATATAAAAACAATAAAAAATTATAGTTCAGAAGTTAATTTAGTATCAAAAATGTAAAATATTTGAGTAGCCCAAGACATAGCCAAAGATTGCAGCGCCACAGCACTGGCGAAAATTTAAATTTGCCGATTGGAATTTTTCCGGATAATTGACTTTCGGATAATCGACGCTCTACTGTAATTATATTGCAAATGCTATATATAATGTACAGTACATTACACGAAATTTCAGCGAGATTTATTTATAATGTTCTATACATTACCTAAAGGCATCTGTGTCGATCATGTAAACAAATAGAATCGTATAAGATCTATGAATATTCGAAAACATGTGATTGTTCTCGTAAAAAATAAATTTGAAGAACAAGTTGCTACTATGAAAATTGAATATGGAGAAACTGTTTGGTTTGAGCTTCGGGCAGGAACGTCAATGTTGTCTATTATGATGTCTCCATATTTTTTTCAACCTATATAAAGGTGTATTTTGGGAAGCAAGGCTAAATGAGATTGCTGTCAAAATCAAGAGCATTAAGCATGCTGATGACACCATTTTGTTAGAGGAGAGATGTCAAAGAAATAAAAGGGAAGATAACTCTTTGAAAAAAGTCCATAACATAAAATATTTAGAAAAAGTAATGCTGAACTATGAAAAACTGAGAACGAAAATTGATTCATGCGTTGAAGCTGTGGCTTCGTATACGTTTACTGAGAATACAGTGGACTGTCAAACAGACAAATAAACCGTTTACTGACCCAATTAAGCGAAAATACACGATTGAAACTGTAATATGTTGCAGAAACTGTCATATTTTTGACAAATATATTAACATATTTGGCTTGACGTGGTTGGGAAAATGAGTGGAATAAAGACAAAGAATTAGGTTATTATATGGTGTCAAGGAGGTATGCGATATAACGTTGAAAGAGCTGAGGTAAACGACAAGTGACAGTACAAGATGCTCAGACAATATTTACAATGTCGCTAGGAATCCAATTGGACTTGACAACACTAAATCACTATAAAACGATTTAAGATATAACATTCTGAAGTAATTGGTATTCAATATGCTTGGTAAATCTATATCTATATATACAGACGAAAATGTTTGTTTGTCAGTTTGTGTTTTGCTCGCTACACACGCCTAGGCCGATCGACCAATTGCTACAAAACTCGGCAGTTACATTTATATACCCCTTACTTAGATATCTCACCCCAAAATTTTTGTTGCATTTCCCTAAATCAATAAATTTCTGTCTACATTCGATTACTGGCTATATATAAATAATTATTTCTTATTAAAATAAATACAGTAGACCCCCTATAACACGGGTTCATGTAATGCGAATTCGTATATCGCGGCGAAAAAATTGCGACCGTATTCGTATAAAGACGCTAAAAGAAACTCGTAAAATGTGATTAAACGTCATCGTCGACTCGTGTCGCGACAGGATTGGTCGAATCTAGAGAACCACGACGAAAACAAGCTTAAGCAATGGCGTCGTTGAACGGTGCACACTCAGTAAATAATCCTACAATTTTTTGTTTATAGCATAGTTTATATGGATTATTCCTAAGAAATAATACGTGTTTTGGAAATGTTGAGTCAAATTAGTCTAGAATTGATTCATTTTATGGAAGAAAACCTTTCAAACAGCCGTAGTCCGTAAAGTGCATACGTGCCGGGCTGTGATTGGCTCATGTATTTAAGGATTCGTAGAATGTGAATTTCATAAAAAGTGGAACGTATCTACCGCGTTATAGGGGGGGTCGACTGTACTTTTAGACTAAATAAAAATTGTGGCTAAATAACTAAGAATAAAAAATTCCATACAAATTTATCGTTTGTTTTTTATGTATTTCTAGTCAGAGATAGAGCGACTCACCTTTTTTTTAACACAAATATCACAATAAAATATATACTTTTTCTGAATTTATCACGCATTATATCATTAAATTCAGAACCCGTTTGAAACGAAAGTAGTCAAACTAGTAAATAGTATTTACGTTAGCATGTATCTGATTTTAATTACGTGAAAACGGGGTCTGTGATTCCTCACTCACTATGCTAACTTAATTAATTAACGTTTAAATAGCTGAGTGAAACGGTATGGTCCACTAACCTATAGTCTGGTCCTGACACCACTCAAGATAATTGTTTTTTATCGCGTTCTAACTGGGGATTAAAATGAATGCTTTAAGTAATACGTTTTTCTCCGAGTTGCAATTAATATTAAAAAAAAAATTACGGATCCTGAAATGACAGTATGGCCTTATGCAAAAGAAAACAATATGTGTACAGTCGACCCCCCTATAACACTGTTGATTATTCTGTTTTATATGAATTCCACGTTGTACGAGTCACTTAGATTTTACAAATACATGAGCCATTCACAGCCAAGCACACATATAAACTCTGAGCAATAATATCGTTATTTAGTCCCACTGTATTGAAGATACATATTCCCTTTATCTACCTGTCCTTTCGATCTTTAATCACCAAAATTTAATAGCATTAATAATTTTAATAAACAAACGTTTCTGCAAAATTTCGTATAATAACTCCTGTGTTTTTGTCGAAATAAGCTTCAAAGACAGTGAAACAAACCGTACATCCAAAAATATATGAACATCGATACATTCATGAAAAGAGACCCGAATTTCTCAATATTTCAAGGTGTCTTAAGGGTAAAAATTATGGGAGCCATTTATCGAGCGATTATCATACTTTCCCTGTGTTATATATAACAGATGGGAAAATTAAAAATGGTCATTGAAATAGAAGCATTCAGCGTAGTATCTAAACTAAAGAAAGAGAATATGAAATATTGTACGGACTACAATATCGTAGCACTAATGTGAAATTAATACAAACACGGTAGAGCTTTATAGCAGAAAGACAAACAGACTGGCTTGAAGAAAAGCAGAATATTAGTACAGTAGAGCGTCGATTATCCGAATCAATTGGCGACTGGAGTTGTTCGGAATATCGATGTTTCGGATAACCGATTATGTACGAAAAAATATATTAATTTATTTCATCTTGACATTTTTCTCCGTTGCGTGTCGCTTCGCGTTGAATTTTCGTCGATGTTAAGTCTAACGAAGACTATTGTATCGTTAAAAATTATTTTTTTATNACGTTTTTTGAATTATCCGGATCATAACATTTGGATAAATTTTTCAAAGATTATTTTAATTTCGGTGTTTTCATTTTTCCAGTTTGCTAAGATATGTTTCCGTGCATCTATGATTTACCAGGAAGGGCAATCTGTTTGCAATGCACTTTATAAGAAGTCCAGATCGTACAGTGAGGAAATGAGGCAATATGCCTTTCGATTCTACATAAAGAATAGACAAGAATTTCCCTGTTTGTCTGCCTGGGGAATGTTTAATATAGACAAAAGCTTAATTCTTACTATTGTGAACTTATTAATTACTTATATCATTGTTTTCTATCAGTTCAGTAACGTGAATAGTAATTAAATATTTTGCGCATGTAAATATGTTGCCAGTTATTTTAAAGTATTTTCCAAATGTGACAGCGTGATATTTTTATATAATATCGATTGAAAATAGAAAGGTGGAAGATATTGAATATATATTTGCTTAATACAGGGAGGAAATGAACAACACTGCGAGGAAGTTGCTCGTGGTATGTTTTAGATAAAGTTTGCAGAGATATCCTAAGCCATCGTTTTTCTAAAGATCTATCTCATTCTTATCAGAGAGGCAATTTATAAGGTAAGATCTCGCTACCAATTAACAATTTTTATTGGTATTCTCCACTTTTCTCATGCTGCCGTGGGTACTATGGAATGATCTGAAGACCAATGTGCAGATTGCCCAATTCATACCTGTGAAAATAGTGAAATTTCTCTATGGATTAAACGGTTATTGGAAATAAAGATAAATTTGACCAAATTTGTCTTTTTTGATAGTTTAGTACTTACTTAGAATTTTGAAAAATCCAGCAACGTCTTGCAAACAAATTTAAAATTGCATATGACACCATCTGTTATGATTTTTTATTTTCTGCTTGTTGGTAATGGTTCAAGATAAAAATACAAATGAGTAACTATGCGAATTTAGTTAAATATATTTCAAGAGGTCATATATTTAAGTAGTAGAAAAATAAAATAATTTTTTCAACTTATAAGTCAAAATGACGCCTACAAACACATTTTACTGTGGTTTTAAAGTTTGAAAGTCCACTCTCTCACTGTAAACTCGTTCAATATCGGTGTGGATGGTGGCTGCTAAGCCACCATCCACACCGGTATTGAAGGAGTGGCACCGGTATTGAGAGTGGCACCTAAAAGAACCATACTATGCAAGCTTCTCCGTAGTTATAGCCAAGACCGGGCTAGGGACACGGGTACACACGTCCCTATCCAGACATTTTGATCTTAGCCATAAAGCCTACAAACACATTTTACTGTACTAAGCCTAAACAATTATTTTCTGACTATTGATTTTTAACATTTCTTTCATCAAAATCATAAATACAACAAAATTTTTAAAAATATTGTAACGAGTAAAATTTTCATCACGTTTGATCCTAGTCGAAATACGAAACATGAACCTCCCGTGTCTCCTCACTCTCTTGTGTTTTGGTCTTCAAGATTTATTAGCGCCAATGCTCTTTAAATACAATTCAAAACATGTTTGCAGATGACATGTCATACAGACTAAGGTGTACAATAGTCACACAGACTAAGGTGTAATGGAGCCACTGCCCAAAGGTGCAGACGTTTGTAGCTTAATTTCTCGTTTTTATAGAACAATGTCATGTTGTAGCTTTGCAGGGCACAGGAAAATCTGAATTAAGAGAACCCATGTACAGGTACAATGTTGAATTTAGATAGATTTTTTGGGAAGAATATTTTCTGGAGCATTTTCCAGTATTCTCTTGGTTTCAACAGTGCCCATGCTAAAAATAGAAAAGAATTTTAGATAAGATATCATTTCAAAGGAAAGAAAATTATACATACTGTTTGACATACATGAACAATTGAGTGTAATTCACAGAAAAACACATAAATAATACACTAAAGTGAATTAGTATGTATGTGAATGTTTTGGTATCTATTTCGTTTTAAGTTCTGCGCTGTGCCAATGCACCCGACACATGATTTAGACCAATAACCTAGGGTCGCAGAGAAAGCGCCAAATTTAAATTTCGAAAATTTTACTATGGTAATCAGTTCATAAAGGAGTGGTTTGGGATCCTCTAATGGTGGGTACTAGGCAATTGATTCTTTCTGCCCATAGGATAACGCGCCAATGAAGAAACGTTATCAAACTGTACAAGTTATTATGAATACGTTTAGTATTATTTAGGAACATAATTCTGAGGTTGAAAAATTTAATATTATAGGTTAAATTGCACGAAAACATTAAGCAAATAATTGCTTGTAACCAAAAACAAAATTACCACGATTAAGTTGCCTTTACGAAGCTTATTTTAACTAATGATTACGATTAACTTTAAAATGTTATTGGCCTGTTGGCAAAGGTGCTGATTCAACTTATCGCTCTGGTAAACCAGAAAACTAATCTGGCGAACATCCCAAAAATTCTTCATGGATGATTAGTTTTAAATATGACCTGCCTCATCTCTTACCATTCAGCTCTTTGCATTGCGGCACTGCCCAACTCACGATGAGCATCGTAAAATTCCATCATAGTGTCTACAGTAGAAAAAGCGTAAAAAAGGACAAATTGTGGTGTTATTTTGACATTTCCACACATAAGTATAATGATCACAATCATACAAAAGTCTTAATCACAAACAATTTATTCCAGAAAAAGAGCTCCACAAAGTGAGGAAGTCTATATGACATTGGCCCACCTTTTGTCTGAATATAACCTGTTATCCAGCGCGGCATTGATACATAAAGTTGACAGATAATGTTCTGATGTATTTCTTCCCAAACAGTGCTGAATTGTTGGGCTAAGTCATAGACATACCCAGATGGTGTTAGGTGATACGCCATCAGGCTCCAAATGTGCTCAATTGGAGAGCGATATTGTGATCTGGCTGGCAAGAAAGGCTATCACAACCACGAAGACATTTACAAAAGAGGCGTGTCGTGTGTGGCAAGGTATTGTCTTCTTGGAAAGTACACCCTGGTTGGTTGAAAGAAATGTTATCACAATAGCTCTCAGAATGTCGTCAATTGATTGCTGTGCTACGAGGGTCCGATAAACTATCACTAAGCGTGTCCAGTCATCAAAAGAAATAATGCCCCAAACCATAATTTTCTGTTTTCGGGCCGTGTAGTGTTCGACAGTAAAAGCAGGATTCCAGTGATGGCTACAATATCTCTAAATATCGTTGCGCTGGTGTCGGGACTCGGTTAAAAGTGGGGCTCGTCACTGAAAATGACTCGTCCCAATGAAAAACATTTCACATTAATGAAGTCTGGCATCATTGCAATCGTACTTGATTACGCCTACGAGACAGTGGCAGTCGGCGTAATGATATCGTGAGCGTAGATTCCGCTCGTGTCTAGCAATGGTCCTGGTCATTGATCAAACATTGATGGTCGATAGTGACGATTCTGATGCTGTTACAGAGGCTGGTACTATCTCTCAGTCTATCCGTTCTATCATCAATCTACGTCGTCAGATGCCTGCTATTCTCTGGACTTTGCCATTCAGGCATGACTATTTAATTGACGTATTACTTTAACCCAAATTTTGGGCGATACGTCAATTTGTTCATCCAGCCTGTTTCAATCCGATGACATATCCTCCTTCAAAATCTGTCTTATAATCGAAGTTCGATAACAAGGGCCAGGGCCGTGCCGTGCTATGATACAGAGAGACAGCCGCATCAGGCAGCATCGTAAGGAGGCGGCGTAAGGAACACCATAAGCAGCATTTAAGGGGCGGCAATTCTTTCATCATACTGAGAAAATCTACCGCACGGCCCTGCTGAGAGCCTCGTTCACAATCATTACGATCAGTGCAATGAAACTCAAATGGAACTTTGGTCCCTCATAGAAAGAGTCACTATTTATATACACCACTATGATACGCGCTCCGAATGTGCTATAGCTCAGACCATTTACTAATTGGGTGTTAATTTTTATCATTTCCATATTCGATAAAAACGTATTTAAATACGACATTTCATTGCAATTGGATTATACAAGGAATATGTCAATGTTTTCTGTCAATTGTATTTAATTACTTTTAAAAATATAATTTCTATATTTTCAAAAACACTATAATGCGCAACAAATTTGCATTTGTACGATATTTAATTATTATTGACATTACTGAACTGATAGAAAACAATGATATAAGTAATTAATAAGTTTACAATAGTAAGAATTAAGCTTTTGTCTATATTAAACATTCCCCAGGAAGACAAACAGGGAAATTCTTGTCTATTCTTTATGTAGAATCGAAAGGCATATTGCCTCATTTCCTCACTGTACAATCTGGACTTCTTATAAATTGCATTGCAAACAGATTGTCCTTCCTCGTAAATCTTAGATGAACGAAAACATATCTTAGCAAACTGGAAAAATAAAAATACCGAAATTATAATAATCTTTGCAAAATTTATCCAATAAGTATGTTCGGGATAATTTAAAAAACGTGCAATATTGACCAATATATTTCCTCCCACTTGAATTGTCCACAAGAGTAGCTGCAAAGAATATAAATCTCGAATGTCCTTTAAATATTCAATTAATAAACTCATTTCTGTAGCAATCTGCGAGTTATTTTTACTGCTTCTGATAATCTGACAACGTAAAATTCGAAAGGCGTGTTCGATCTCCTGACAGATTACTTCAAAGTAAAGAAATATGAAATTCTCCGGTACGATAAACACTATGGAATACACTAACGTTAAAGAAAAATTAAGCGCGTAAGTGATATTCTCGTTTAATTCCGAATAAATCGATTTTAAACTCGAGTGTGGAATAAAGTGATAATCGAAAAGAAAAATAGCCAACATATGACAGGCGTTAAATACAACGGCGCTAATCCATATCAATGCCACTCGAATTGTCAAAATCTTCTTGTTGACGCCGCTGCTACATGAAATTCTGTGAATTCCTGTAATGATCTTTCGAATTTTTTCTCTGTCCACGTGGAAAAGGTAAGACGATACCATCGAGACGATTTGAGAATAGAGAAGAAATGCTGGGACGAAAATATTAACGAGTATTTCCTTGGTGACAATGCCATTAATTATTCTGATGACATAAATACAAGACAAGAATTTTGCTAAGATTAACAGAACGACTGCGTGAAGATGAAATGTCTTTCCTTCCATTTTTAATCCCACCAGTGACATGCTGTTTAACAGAGGTTTCCAGTTATCGAAGCTATCCATCTCGATTGCTTACGTTTAAATGTCTCTATTATTTTACCTCTGTAACTAGATACACGATTTCGAGTTTTAGGTTGAAAAATTATTACGTATGTGTTCGAGGAAATTCACAAATAGTGATGACGCAAAATGTGAGGTAGGAAAGGACACTATTAACATTAAGACTCTTCTCAGAAGTTATTAACTCGGTTGTTGTATATGGAAAAAAAGCAACAACAGAACAAACACAAGTGAATAAAGGAGTTGTTGTTTTTCTTTTCACAAATATTTATAAAATGTAAATATTTGTGAAAAGAGCGAAAACACTAACTCCATTATAAAAATCAATTTTCTAAATTATTGTTGAAAAATTATTTCGATAAATTCGAATTTTTAAGAAATGCACAAGAAGATAAAAAAATTAATTGACAATTTATGTCATGTTTTAAGTTAAGCTGCACGTGTTTATATTTTTAAAAAATTCAGCAATGAGTTTTTTTAACTTTTCCAGTGACCATTGGTGTTTCTGTCTGTATCATATAGGGGAGATCGGGGCAACTTCGGCATGCGGGGCAAGTTTGTCAAGCGCTTTTTTTAAAAAACAAATTAAAAGGAGACTTTGGTTATAGGTTAGGCAGTTGAGTTTTATTGGTGGCTTGTTGAGTGTAGTGTTTTTATTGTTCTCCAACAAGCGTAGTTGAATTATCAAGCAAATTTTCATTTTCGTT
>NW_019385764.1:139619-146293 GCF_000671375.1 Centruroides sculpturatus
ATGTTGAAATTTTTATCCGTTGCATGTCGCTTCGCGTTGAATTTTCGTCGATGTTAAGCCTAATGAAGACTATTGTATCGTTAAAAATTATTTTTTTATTTTGTACAAACAAAATAAATATATTGAAAAATATAAAAACAATAAAAAATTATAGTTCAGAAGTTAATTTAGTATCAAAAATGTAAAATATTTGAGTAGCCCAAGACATAGCCAAAGATTGCAGCGCCACAGCACTGGCGAAAATTTAAATTTGCCGATTGGAATTTTTCCGGATAATTGACTTTCGGATAATCGACGCTCTACTGTAATTATATTGCAAATGCTATATATAATGTACAGTACATTACACGAAATTTCAGCGAGATTTATTTATAATGTTCTATACATTACCTAAAGGCATCTGTGTCGATCATGTAAACAAATAGAATCGTATAAGATCTATGAATATTCGAAAACATGTGATTGTTCTCGTAAAAAATAAATTTGAAGAACAAGTTGCTACTATGAAAATTGAATATGGAGAAACTGTTTGGTTTGAGCTTCGGGCAGGAACGTCAATGTTGTCTATTATGATGTCTCCATATTTTTTTCAACCTATATAAAGGTGTATTTTGGGAAGCAAGGCTAAATGAGATTGCTGTCAAAATCAAGAGCATTAAGCATGCTGATGACACCATTTTGTTAGAGGAGAGATGTCAAAGAAATAAAAGGGAAGATAACTCTTTGAAAAAAGTCCATAACATAAAATATTTAGAAAAAGTAATGCTGAACTATGAAAAACTGAGAACGAAAATTGATTCATGCGTTGAAGCTGTGGCTTCGTATACGTTTACTGAGAATACAGTGGACTGTCAAACAGACAAATAAACCGTTTACTGACCCAATTAAGCGAAAATACACGATTGAAACTGTAATATGTTGCAGAAACTGTCATATTTTTGACAAATATATTAACATATTTGGCTTGACGTGGTTGGGAAAATGAGTGGAATAAAGACAAAGAATTAGGTTATTATATGGTGTCAAGGAGGTATGCGATATAACGTTGAAAGAGCTGAGGTAAACGACAAGTGACAGTACAAGATGCTCAGACAATATTTACAATGTCGCTAGGAATCCAATTGGACTTGACAACACTAAATCACTATAAAACGATTTAAGATATAACATTCTGAAGTAATTGGTATTCAATATGCTTGGTAAATCTATATCTATATATACAGACGAAAATGTTTGTTTGTCAGTTTGTGTTTTGCTCGCTACACACGCCTAGGCCGATCGACCAATTGCTACAAAACTCGGCAGTTACATTTATATACCCCTTACTTAGATATCTCACCCCAAAATTTTTGTTGCATTTCCCTAAATCAATAAATTTCTGTCTACATTCGATTACTGGCTATATATAAATAATTATTTCTTATTAAAATAAATACAGTAGACCCCCTATAACACGGGTTCATGTAATGCGAATTCGTATATCGCGGCGAAAAAATTGCGACCGTATTCGTATAAAGACGCTAAAAGAAACTCGTAAAATGTGATTAAACGTCATCGTCGACTCGTGTCGCGACAGGATTGGTCGAATCTAGAGAACCACGACGAAAACAAGCTTAAGCAATGGCGTCGTTGAACGGTGCACACTCAGTAAATAATCCTACAATTTTTTGTTTATAGCATAGTTTATATGGATTATTCCTAAGAAATAATACGTGTTTTGGAAATGTTGAGTCAAATTAGTCTAGAATTGATTCATTTTATGGAAGAAAACCTTTCAAACAGCCGTAGTCCGTAAAGTGCATACGTGCCGGGCTGTGATTGGCTCATGTATTTAAGGATTCGTAGAATGTGAATTTCATAAAAAGTGGAACGTATCTACCGCGTTATAGGGGGGGTCGACTGTACTTTTAGACTAAATAAAAATTGTGGCTAAATAACTAAGAATAAAAAATTCCATACAAATTTATCGTTTGTTTTTTATGTATTTCTAGTCAGAGATAGAGCGACTCACCTTTTTTTTAACACAAATATCACAATAAAATATATACTTTTTCTGAATTTATCACGCATTATATCATTAAATTCAGAACCCGTTTGAAACGAAAGTAGTCAAACTAGTAAATAGTATTTACGTTAGCATGTATCTGATTTTAATTACGTGAAAACGGGGTCTGTGATTCCTCACTCACTATGCTAACTTAATTAATTAACGTTTAAATAGCTGAGTGAAACGGTATGGTCCACTAACCTATAGTCTGGTCCTGACACCACTCAAGATAATTGTTTTTTATCGCGTTCTAACTGGGGATTAAAATGAATGCTTTAAGTAATACGTTTTTCTCCGAGTTGCAATTAATATTAAAAAAAAAATTACGGATCCTGAAATGACAGTATGGCCTTATGCAAAAGAAAACAATATGTGTACAGTCGACCCCCCTATAACACTGTTGATTATTCTGTTTTATATGAATTCCACGTTGTACGAGTCACTTAGATTTTACAAATACATGAGCCATTCACAGCCAAGCACACATATAAACTCTGAGCATTCAAAATAACAATGATGTACTGTACTTTTACGTGATTATATATGTAACTTACATATATAGAGAAAGAGCAAGAAAATAAACGGATTGAATAAACAAGTACATAAGTATATTAGGTATAAAAAATGCCGATTTTTTTACTGAACTGGCGATTTAAATCTTGTTCTAAATTAAAACATAGACGATGAGGTCTACGTTTAAATTTAGTAGGGTGAACATCGAATAAATTTATAATCGAAAACGTCGTCAATCTCAAATAAGCCGATTCAAACTGATATATGAAAGGGCATATAAATGTACAGAATTTTATGCCCTTTATTTACATTTTTTTAATATTTATTTCTAAGATGTCGCTCGAAAATCTACCACAAATGATTAATCCTTAAACAACTATTGCAGCTAACGTCAAGTCAGCATGTCAGAGGGCAGATTAAGCAATCAAATAAGTTAAAATTACGAATAATCCAGTGTCCACTACTGGCCAAGAGGTCCTCGAGCCCTAAACACTAAGAGTTCTGTCGTGGGTTCGCACCTCGCTCGAACGAGCGAAATTTTCCTGGTTTTATCTGCGTCTGTAACGCCTAAATCACAGGTGACAGTTCTCCTTAAAAAGCATATCGTCCAGTTGTTGCGTTGCCATATCAATATCCAGTAATCAATGCTTGCAGCAATTCTTATACTCTGAATTTATATGCCAAACCAGTTGTGAGTACCGGTCGCTTAAAAAATGTCTTACCTCCATAAATCTAATATAAATTAACACACTTCCAGTTCCTAAGTATGAGATATTTGGATAGAAAATATTACAGATCGTATAGATAATTAATTCCATCTAAAATACTACATTATCGAATATGTACAATTATTATTAAATTATCTGTAAACAAGAGTTTATACGTCAGTAATTTGTTCTTTGATGATAATATATTACTATTTCACATTTCCTGTTATTTTTCCTTCTGTTTATTCTAATAACAGTCCTTGCGTGAGTTTCTCGTTGGCATTTCATAATATTATAGGCCTATATACCATATTAGAAAAATTGACTGTACTGGCTCTAAGCATGTTTTATCGGGGATTCCCCGAAAAGCACGTTTTTCGTAAGCGAATGATGTTTAATGAGTAAGGTTGCGACTATACAGACGCGAATTTAAAGCGAGCGAGAGGTTGCGAGCGATTTAATTTTCGCAAAGGAAAACCATGCACAAACGAGAAGCGAGAAATAATGCTGGCGAGAGCGAATTTCTGGTTCTCGCACGTATCTGACAGGTTTTGATATTTATCGCTTCTCGCCTCTTCTCGCCACATATTCTCGCTCGCTTGGAAAATTCGCTCGCTCGCGTCTGCATAGTCGCACCCTAAAGTTTCGACTATACAAACGCGAACGAGCAAATTTTCCGAGCGAGAGAAAATATGTGACGAGAAGAAGCGAGAAGCGATGAATATCAAACTCTGTCAGATACGTGCGAGAACCGGAAATTTGCTCTCGCCAGCGATAATTTTCGCTTCTCGTTTGTGCACGGTTTTCCTCTCCGAGAGCTATATCACTCGCAACCTTTCACTCGCTACTAAATTGTCGTCTGCATAGTAGCACCCTTAAAGCTGTTCACGCTCGGGTAAATTCCCGTAACTCGAACATCATATTAAGTAGTTTTTGACTCGCAAGGTTGCCTGTGATTATTTGCTTTCAATTCTGTTATATTGGGACTGTTCTAATTATATTAAAACACCGTAATTTACTGTGATACTTAATACTAATTCAAATACAAATTTCTTAAAGAATTAGTGGAAAATATTTTACTTTTTAATTATTTATACATTTTATAATAACGGAACTACCAAGTTTACACAAAACCAGGTACCAGTCGACCCCCTTATAACACTGTTGATAATTCCGTTTTATATGAATTCCATGCTGTACGAATCACTTAGATTTTACAAATACGTGAGCCGTTCACAGCCTGGCACATGTATTTGTAAAATCTAAGTGACTCGTACAGCATGGAATTCATATAAAACGGAATTATCAACAGTGTTATAGGGGGTCGACTGTATATTATGTTTCTTTTCCGCATCTTAGTAATTATTTCAATTTATATCAAGAAATGATTTTCAGTTATATCACACATGAATTCGAATTGTCTATTAATTGTAAACATTATAGATGTAATAATTTAAGTATAATTTTGTTTTTTCAATAAAAATGTAGTGCTTTAATATGTGTTTTTGGAAAATTTAACAGAAATTTGAAAAAAAAAACTTTTGCACGTAATCAGCAATCTTGAATATTAAATAGCCGATCTTTCTCAGAAGTTTATTTACTATTTACATTTACAACCTTCAAATTGACAAATTGTCCATTCTTTTAAAAATCAAATCTGTCGCTTCGGGTAAACTTTCAAGGTTGATTTGTTCTAATTTTTATTCTAATTAAAACTTCCGTTTTCAATGACTATCGTTTCTATTGATAGCGATAAATATGAAAAACAAGCAGTCTAGTTGATAGAGGAAATTGGGTTTTTGAAACCATTGCAAAGTAGGAATTGGTAATCTTAAATGAACCAGAGTGGGGTCCGACTTTGTATGCTGTACAAGTTGCTCTTATATTGATTCGACATCTACTCATGGCGTAGAAGTTACTAATTAAAAGTTAGTTAATTAATGAAACTACTAGTGAGCATGAACTGATTATGTTTGAGTACAGGGTAGGTAGCGTACTGATTCTCTAAGGCAGGTATAGGTACAGTATATATTCGATTTTAATAGTGCTAATTAGCACGAGTTCGGGAATAAGCTAGTAAGTATTTACCACTCCAAAATATAGAAGTATTGGAGCACAAGTTACGATGTTATCCGGTACTGCACCCATATACAGTGTAGTGTCCGGAATACTATGAGCAGTGTTATTCCTAAAAAAGAAACGACGCGCATAGCTCTTAAGTAGTAGGACACCCTACAGAAACAGATGAATAAGACTAGAAGAATGATTGAAAAGTACAATAGGAAAGTATATAAGAGCAGGATTAATGAGATAAAGAAACAAAGAAATGTTTATGCAAAAACTAAAAGAAATCTGGGGTATGCTCTATATGATTTTAACTAAAAAGCTCACAACTACTCACGTGTTGGTTAATTTGGATTGTGGTAACAATGAGATATTGAATTAAATTTCAATAGTGAATTAGTTATTGTACTCCCTGTTTCACAAAGTGAGCGAGAAGTAGGACGATATGGCTCAAAGCGAGATTAGTGTTATTGCGCATGAATATAATAATACTAGCAGACCCCGCCACGCCTTGTTGTGGCTCAAAATGTATCTATTATAAATGTATAACACTTCCCCAGTGGGAAAGAATTTTTCGAAAAATTTTTTCTTAGTGTACATTCTGTTGACGTNAGGTTTCCAGTTATCGAAGCTATCCATCTCGATTGCTTACGTTTAAATGTCTCTATTATTTTACCTCTGTAACTAGATACACGATTTCGAGTTTTAGGTTGAAAAATTATTACGTATGTGTTCGAGGAAATTCACAAATAGTGATGACGCAAAATGTGAGGTAGGAAAGGACACTATTAACATTAAGACTCTTCTCAGAAGTTATTAACTCGGTTGTTGTATATGGAAAAAAAGCAACAACAGAACAAACACAAGTGAATAAAGGAGTTGTTGTTTTTCTTTTCACAAATATTTATAAAATGTAAATATTTGTGAAAAGAGCGAAAACACTAACTCCATTATAAAAATCAATTTTCTAAATTATTGTTGAAAAATTATTTCGATAAATTCGAATTTTTAAGAAATGCACAAGAAGATAAAAAAATTAATTGACAATTTATGTCATGTTTTAAGTTAAGCTGCACGTGTTTATATTTTTAAAAAATTCAGCAATGAGTTTTTTTAACTTTTCCAGTGACCATTGGTGTTTCTGTCTGTATCATATAGGGGAGATCGGGGCAACTTCGGCATGCGGGGCAAGTTTGTCAAGCGCTTTTTTTAAAAAACAAATTAAAAGGAGACTTTGGTTATAGGTTAGGCAGTTGAGTTTTATTGGTGGCTTGTTGAGTGTAGTGTTTTTATTGTTCTCCAACAAGCGTAGTTGAATTATCAAGCAAATTTTCATTTTCGTT
>NW_019385764.1:153273-187799 GCF_000671375.1 Centruroides sculpturatus
G
Source organism: Centruroides sculpturatus (assembly GCF_000671375.1). Classification (NCBI taxonomy): domain Eukaryota; kingdom Metazoa; phylum Arthropoda; class Arachnida; order Scorpiones; family Buthidae; genus Centruroides; species Centruroides sculpturatus. Next base: position 153,275 of record NW_019385764.1, read on the forward strand.
AAAAATCCCTTCTTAGTGTACATTCTGTTGACGTACTCTATTAAAACGCAATCAAAAACGGAAAAAACTGCATCTAAAATGGTATAAATAGAAGCAGAGTTCTTTACGGTAACCTTTTCCGTAAGGCTTACCGTAAAGAACTGTCCATCCCCCATGTTTAACGGAATAATATATAGCTTATGTCCATCCTGAAGTTCCATTCTAAATATTGGTGAAAGAATTTTTGAAATCGGATGAGTAGTTTCGGAGATTACCTGCTGCATACAAACTAACATACATACATACAAACATTACCTCTTTATAATATTAGTATAGATCAAGCATGTCGACAATGGTTATTGATAACGATGTTGACACAGCCATTAGGGCCTCAAGAAGTAGAAAAACCTCTGAGGCCGACAATGTTACCTACGAGGTCATCAAAGAAGGTTATAGTGTATTAAGTCCTAATATGAGGAAACTGTATCAGGCGTGTATACTGTATGGTGTTTTTCCTAAGTGTTTGGAACTGGGAGACAGTTAAAATATATAAAGATGGTACTAAACATAAGACAAATCCAAAGTCATATAGGCCGATATGTTTAGTACCGTTGCTGGGCAAGAAGATATTTAAGCGTATAGCGTAATAAAAAACAAAGTAGAGTGTATAATAAATAGGTATAACAATCTGTACCAGTATGGTTTTAACAGAGGGAGATTAACACAAGATGCATTAAGACTTCTCCGTGGTTTTATTGCGTTTTACTACACCTTATTGTATAGTATTTTAAAGCTTATTTATATACAGGTATAGTTATATAAAAGTTTTATATACAGTTAGGCTATACTATATTTTATGGTTTAACTTAGGTTTTAGGATATAGGTCTGGGCGCACTGAATTTTATGGTATTTAGGTTCATATAAACACAGTCTTATCCTCAGTATAAGAGTATGTATATACACTAAGTATTAATAATATATATAAGTTTTAATTGTATATAGGTTAACATAAGTTTTATTACAGGTTTTTATAGGTTTTTGTGGTTACTCCTCTTGCTCGAAGAAGCACTTGCTTTTACAGAAGTGCTGACCGTAAAAATTCCTGCTGCAGCTTTTATCTAATATATGGAGTTCATAACACTATAATTTACTGGTGTAAACTTTAAGAGTATGGTGCATAAAGTCTAGTAGAAAGTGGTGTTGCACTGAAGTGGCTCGGACTTGCTGGTACTGTCTCGCATGTATAGCAAGAGGTAGTAGTAGGACCACCTGGGATAGGATGTATGTGGTATATTTTAAACATTTTGTTCTTTATTTATTTTCTAGTTTAATATTTTGTTATCCCCATTATATGCAGTAAATATAATAGCGAGTAGTAAACCCGGGTCTTCGTAACTACAGTGTGTGCTAAAGGTTTCACCCCATCGACATCGTTACTTGTATCTTCAACAGGTGTTCATTCACCAAAATGTAGGACCCTTGTTTAAATCGACAAGTACTTTTTACAGAAAAACTTGGTGACGTAAACACTAGATCCTACAGGTGTATAAAATTTTATATGTTAGACAGCATATCACATTTAATCCCAAAGAAAAGCTACACATTTTATAATAATTTTATTGTTTATGTTTCGTATCGGTTTATTCATTTCGAAAATTTATACAGAAAATTTTAATTATTTCTTACTTTATATAATACGTTGAAGTTACTTTTAACATTTAATATAGGGTTTATATATATTATATTATGAGCTTAACTGCCTTTAGATTTGAGTAAATTATTTTAACTGCCCTTCGATTGTCTAAGATTTATTTCAGTAAATAATTATAATCATTTCTATATTATTTCGAGTAAAAGCTATGATAATATATAAAATATTTGTTTAATTTCTAATAAATCAAGCCAAGAGTAATTCAGGTTTTGTTACTATGCAAATTTTGTGTTTAAAAAATACAACATAATTAACATGAGATGTTTACGTAAATACCGTGTACTACGAATACTTAGATAAATGTCGTTTCAAACAGGTTTTGAATTTAACGATTTTACGCGTAACAAACTCAAAAAAAGTTATTTTATTGTGAAGTTTTGTAGATAGAAACTGAGTTGCTTTATTTCTCTTCAGAAACAAAAGGTAAAAGACAAGTTATAATAATTTCATATGTAATTTTTTATTCTCAGTGAATTAATTTCAATTTATATTTAGTCTAAAAGTATTTATTTAAATATAAACTAACCATTTATGTATAAAATTCTATAATTATCGATTAATTAATTAAAATAATAATTTGTATTATAATTTAAACTTTTATAACGCCATAGGTTTTTGCCATTATTATAATAGAATGAAAACTGATTAGGCGACCACCCGCATTCGACGGGCACCTGTCAAAACGAGCAAAAATTTCTGGCACTGAATAGTTTATTCATAGAGTCTTCGTATAAGTTACTTGTATAAAACTACTACCTGTGTAAAGCGATCGCGAGCATCGATTTTTGGTCCGAAACAACATACAAGTGTAATAAGCGACTACTTCGGCGAATATATCTAGTGTAAACTATTGTTCAACAACGTTTCCTCCCTCTTAATATAATGAATTAGTCTAAACCAGTTTTTCCCAACGTGGGGCCTATGCCCCATGGGGACAATTCGATTATTAAGGGGGCAATTCGAAAATGGTCTTGTCCAGAGTTTAAGTTAACCATATAGCCGTTGTATATGTTAGGGGGGAATAAAAATTGTAGATAGGGTTAGGTGGGGCATAGCACATAAAATGTAGGGAAACACTGGTCTAAACACTCGTTTGAACCTATGTCGGGCACATCTCTCACTCTCGAAATTAGGTGAAGGTGTTAATGAATTTGTCTAGCAACAAAGGAAATTCATTTCAGTTTGTTCGAAATTATCCGAAAAACGAAAGAAATGCAAAGTGCTGTCGTTAGAAGATGGTGTTAAAGTTATCACAACGGCAATGAGCGGCAAAGTTTAACTGTGGGAAAACGACATTGATTTTACCGCAGACCTACAGTATTTTCCTTGAGGGTACAATGTAACGAAATCGTATTATTAGAAAAAATAATAAAATTGTTTTATTGTTAATTAATAATTTTTCTTATTGTGCTTAATAAAATATTAAATAATTAAAAATACAGTATTTTTTAAAGTTAAAATAAGATGAAACTAACGAATACCAAAACCAAAGTGATGTAGTGATACGCGCTAGTGTATCGATGGCGTAATACACGTATATTGATGGCGTAATACACGTAATAAAACCTGATTAACACGTACATCGTCGTTAATCAGGTTTTTTTAAACTCGTGTGCAGACACGAGAAACGAGGGATTGTATTTTTGGTAAAAGCTTAATATAGGAAATCGACCCCTGTACAGGCTATGAGAACTTCGCTTATCTATTGGTGTTACTAGCGAGAAGAGAATTCGGAAAATTTCACGTAAATTGACACCTCTTGTTGGTGAGGTCAATTTACCTCTAACTACAGCAATTTTAGTTACAGCCTCCCATCAAGCGCTCTAAAACCTCGACATTCGAAAACCGCATAAAAAATATTTTGTTTTGGACTGTAACCTTTTATTATGTAATTTTCCTATTCTAATGTCACTACCATACCGCTGGTGTGATAGAAAGAATGGACTGTTGCGGTAGGGGGTCCAACTAATTTGTTTATAATTAGTCGATAACCTTATCTTCAGAACAAGAAGATCAACGACTACTAATTAATACCAATCAGTGGCGTGCCATTTGACGATAGGGAAGCCGTGTTTTTGAAAGAAGCCGACTTCCAGGGAGAATCGTTATTCGAGCGTCAGGAAGATTTAGGGTCATTCGCGTGTGGGTGTTTCGGTGGAGACACGGATGACAAGAATCTCACAGAAACCCGTTTATTTTAAACATAAAATAACTTACACTATGACACAAAAATGTTCTTTATACAATTGGAGGTTCAAATTGTTGATGGAGTTTCTAATGTTGCTGGAAGCATTATTTCTATTAGATGGCTGCGATACCGCAGTATATTTTTTATATGTTAGTTTACTTTTTTATATTAATCTCTATGCATGGATTCTAAAAGAAATGAGAGTTAGAAGTGGTGTCAAATGCAACCTACTGTACATTAAATATTTATATAATATAAGTTATTAGCAGCCTATGGTATTCTTTGTATAAGTAAGTGGTGCATAATTATTTCACCTCTTACCTATAGAAGATTGGGCTCTTTAATAATATTACTTCATAAATTTTGAGATTAAAGATATATTTAAAAAATTATACGGCCGATATAACCTATTTATTTTTTCAGTATTAAACATCGTGAAATAATGAAGTTAGATATTATTCGAAGAAAATTATCACAAGTTTTTAAACGTTTAGGATCGTTGATTGGAAGACATCCATACTTCTTCATAATCATTCCCATATTAATTTCACTTGCCTCAATAGCCGGAATCTTTAAGCTTCGTTATAAAAGAAATGTAATCAATAGTCTAAAAGCCGATAGCGGCCACTTGATTTCTACAGAAAAATTTCTTGAAGAAACCTGGAAGACTGCATCAGTTTCTGATGAAATAAGATTTACACAAGTTCCTGATGGAGTAATGTTATTCATTATAAATAGAAATAGAGGAGAAAATATGCTAGAAAAAAAAATTCTTCATGAATTACAAGTAGTTGATTCAATAGTTAAAAATTGCACCATCGAAATGTTCAATCGAACAATTGGATATGGTGATATCTGCGCTAAAGTGCGTAACAAATGCTACGAAAACCCATTTTTCGAAATTATGTATGATGCGGATAACTTCTTAACTGAGAAGAGAAAGTTCAAATATCCGGTTGACATTGACAATCTGACCTATTCTTATCACATATACGTCATGAGTTTGGGAGGTGTTACGATAGACGGAAATGACTACGTGAAACGTGTTCAAGCCGTCCGATTGCTTTACCTGATTGACAGAACTGATAAAGTAAACATTCAGTTTGGAGATAGTTGGGTGGCCGAAGTGTATCAAAGGATACAAAATTATAATTTCCAATATATCAAACCATTTATCAATGCACTTTGGTTAATAGAAAACGACATTAAAACATATCTTTACGATTTAAGATACATAATAGCAGCCTGTGTATCGTTTATTTGTGTTTTTTCGATGACGACACTCATGAGTCACAATATTCTAAGAAGCAAACCTTGGATGGGATTAGCCTGTGTTTTCTCTGCTGGAATGGCAATCGTCACTTCCTTCGGAATACTGGGATATTGCGGAATGGAGAACGCTTACACTAATATATGTATTCCATTCTTGGTGCTAGGTATGATTTTTTTTTATTATACACTGCTGGCCATTAGAATTGCAACACCAGGAAGGAAAGAAAATAAAAAAAAAAAGATATTTGTTGTACATAAACAATATGGCATAAAGACAAAATGATTAAATTTGCAAGAAGTTTGGGAGTTTACAAAGGCACGAAATTAGTAGACACAATAGCCATCCCCGGCGGCTGAAACGGCCTTTATCCGTTTAAGCATGGAGTCGAACTGGGCTTGGATGACAGAAACAGGCAACTCATTCCATGCTGTTTCAAGTCTATGCCACGCTTCATCAAGTCTATTAGCAGGAGAGGGGTGGCGGGCCAGTCTCTCAGCAACCCATGACCAGATGTTTTCAATTAGTGAGAGATCTGTAGACCGTGCAGGCCAGGGCAACAATTGAATATCCCGTATATCGATGTATATCGAGGAAGGTCAGAACACGACGTGCAACATGAGGTCTTGCATTAGCTTGTTGGAAGATGGCATTTTGCAGGCCTCGAAGATAGGGCACAACCACTGGACGTAAGATGTCAGAAATGTACCGATCTGCGTTCAAATTGCCATCGATCCGAACTAGAGATGTGCGTGTCGTGTACCCAATTGCTGCCCATATCATCACAGTAGGTGCAGGGCCCCAAAGCCGATATCAAATGCAAGCAGGCGACGAGCGGTCTGCTCGGAGCCTCCAGATACGTATACGGCTATCAGAATGCTGCACGCAGAACCGGGACTCGTCTGAAAAAACGACATTGTGCCACTCCTGTATTTAGCTTTGTCGTTGGGCACACCAGAGTCGCCGTCTCTCTCTATGCTGCATTGTCAAGGAAAGCCGAAGTAATGGTCGCCGTGCTGACAGTCCACGCCGCTGCAAACTTCGTCGCACTGTACGAGCAGATACTGGACGTGCTGCAAACAACCTCATTTCCTGACTAATGGTCCGTGATGTGGTTGTACGGTTTTGCACGGCCGACCTCACAATACGTCTGTCCTCTCGGGCGTTAGTCATGGGAGGGCGTTGAGATCCTGCATGCCATTCAGTAAGACCCTCAGTAGCCCATCAATTCCATATTCGCATGGTTGGATTTCGACTAGTGCGAGTGGCAATATCACGAAACAATAATCCACACTCTCGATAGGAAACAATCCTGCCTTTATCGAATTTCAACACTTGCTGGTAAGCATTTTTTGTTCTTATTCGAGGCAAAACACGATATACTGATGAAACCCCGACCTTACAAAGCGATTTCTGAATGAGAAATCCACTACACAACTTTTCTTTTATGCAGTGTTTCAGATGTCGTTTGTCCCTCCTGCCTTGTTTAAATGCACTGAAATACTAATCATTTGCATATCCAAATTTCTTCTTCCTTTCATATGATTTTGACGTTCATACGATCATTCCTTCCTGGTGTTGCAATTTTAATGGCCAGCAGTGTACATTAAATTATAATAAACAAATGTATGACAATAGTGTTTTATTATATTACAGTTACCGAAGTGGATGACAGTTTCGTGCTGATTGCCAGTTGGAGGATTACTGATTCCGAAAAATGTGTAGAAAAGCGAATGGCAGACACGTTTGCTGCAGCAGGGGTGTCAATCACCTTGACGTCAATTACTAATTTGTTTTCGTATTTTGTTGGAATGACAGCACCAATTGTTGTTGTTAAGATCTTTTGCATTTACTGTGCAACCTGCATATTCTTCACTTACGTATTTCAAATAACCTTCTTCGCTGGATGTATGGCGTTGAGCGGGTACAGAGAAGAGAAAGGTCTTCATCCGATTACCTTCAAGGCGTATGGTAATTTTAAATACTTATCATATTTACATTATAGTTAATTGCTGTATGTTAGTATTCGATCATTACATTAGATTCCATATTAAAAGTAGATTGAATGTTATCGGGATAGTGTTGTTTATTTATATTTATTGACAATTCTCTTTGTCAAATATTTAACGTCATTTCCTGTAATCTTCGACATGAATTATAGCTACAGTTATTGTTAGCATACAAGCCTATATTATATGTTCTCAAATCTGTTCTGTAATGTAGAACGTAATTCTACTTACGAATTGTATTAATTATATTTAGAGTAAAGACAGGACAACTGGATTTATCATGAAATTTTTACTTTCTGAAAATTTTCTTTAAAAATATCATTAAAATAATTATAAAATTAAGTTAATATAATACAATAAACTTATTCACGTTTCTCGATCTTTAGTCAAGATGTAAAGATGTCATCGGTTTAAATGAATATATTATTCACATAATTGATATGTTTATTCTTTTTCAGCACATCAAGAAGAAGATTTTCAAAGAATCGAAAAAAATGAAGAATGTTTAATGAGAATAATTAGAGATAAACTAGGAGACATTCTTTACTATACGCCAACGAAAGCGATTGTATTGATTTTGTATTTAATCAATTTAGGGTGTGGATGCTTCGGAATGTTTTTTATAAAACAAGGATTAGAATATCAGAAAATGTATCCATCTGATTCAGAAATGTATCAAGGTTCTCGAATGTATTACGAATACTTTACCGAATACACTTTTCCTGTTCACATAATCATTAACAAAACACTCGATTATTCAGACAAAAACGTTCAGAAATCGGTGGAAAATCTCCTTAGAAGATTTGAATCTCATCCTCACGTTGCCGATTCTCGCTTTACTGTTTCCTGGCTGAAATATTACAAAGAAGTTCAGAAAAATCCAATTGCAAAATACGCATTTACAGGTTATAACATGTCGAACAAAGATGATTTCATGGAAGGACTTCGAGTTTTCTTACGATTTAAACCAGCCGAGCAATTTTCAAATGATTTGGTATTCAGCCCGGATGGATCCGAGATTACCTGCAGTCGATTTTTTGTTGTCACGAAAAATATACGTAACAGAGAAATTGAAATTGCTACAATGAATGATTTTTTTAAAATTGCAGATGAAGCATCTTTCCCGGTTATTGTTCATTCTATAATTGCAAGTTTAGTAGAACAAGGACTAATCATCGACGGCTTGGCCAAACAACTGTTTTGGATGACTGGGTTATTGATCGCAATTGTTTTTTTCAGTGTGATTCCGAACATCTTCTGTTCTCTTGTAGTGGCAGTTTGCGTTGTTTCTACCACGATAGAAACATTAGGTTACATGAGCTTGTGGGGAATTAACTTAGATATAATATCTTTGACGAGTTTGATTCTGTGCGTCGGATTTTGCGTTAATTATCCGGCTCATATTGCGTATGCTTTTGTGACGTCAAATTGCAAAACGTCGAAGGATAGGATGAAAGATTCGTTGTATCATGTTGGCTTTCCTATAATTCAAGGAACTTTTTCGACTGTTATAGGAATACTTTTCATATATAAAGATTCGTACGGAGTACTTACATTTCTGAAAGTTGTATGTTTAATCACTATGGAAACTGCTTTTCATGCATTATTTTTTACTCCAGTTGTTCTTTCGTTCTTACATTCTCGCCTTTGTTTCAAACAAAAAGCAAATTTCACAGAAGTAACAGAGAGATTTGTTGAATTAAATATGAATCAGGAATAACTGATATTTAACTTGTACCGTGTTATATGATTATGTTATAACGATTATATTGTTTATTTAGTGCAGACAACAACTTGTATTGTTTTTTCCATTGTTTGCCAGTATCTTGTTATAGGTATAATAGATATAATGTTTTAATTTTGTTATCATATATTAATCGATCTGTTGTTACTTGTTATCATTTATATGATGTAATATGTATGATTCAATCTGTACCTTTCTTTCACATAAAATCTGAATAAATGTATATAATTAATTATATTTATCGTGTTTTCGTCAATTAAATGCTTTACTTTATTGCTTTCATATGTACTTTTCATCTGTTTAACTTTGCATACAAATTAGTGATGTAACGAATATTCGGTTACTATTCGGTATTCGACCTATTCGGCCTATTTTTCGCTATTCGGCCGAATACTGAATACCTAAAAACAGGAGTAAAAAATAACAAATACATAGTAAATTAATCATTTTGGTATTTAGATTTAATTTCATCTGGTTAGTGTGGTTTGTTTATATTTATTTATAACTTATGCACAAAATAAAAAAATAAAATAACATTAGTCACATGTATTAGTTACAGTGGGCCTATAGAGAGCGGGGTCCTTGGCATAATGCGGTTTTCGCGCCAATTTTCGTACGTGCGTTAATCGAGCCGAATAGTTTGGCCGAATATTCGGCTATTCGGCCACTCTCCTGGCCGAATATTCGGTATTCGGCCTGAGGCCAAATATACTATTCGTTGCAACACTAATACAAATACATAAATAAAATCGAGTTCATATAGTTTATCGTTCGAATAGTTTAGTTTTTACCAATCACTTTTCAAGACGTCTATTTATATAAAAGTAAATTTATGTCCTAATGTTATTGTGAAAGCCCGAACTTGAGAAAAAATAATTTTCAGAGATTAAATTAAATAATGTTAAAATTTTCTTATCGAAAAATATATATAGAAAATATTTAAAATTTTTGTAAACTTTGTATATAATTTCCTGTATTTTACTTTGTTAATCTTGTTTCTTTTGGAATGAGGTTAACAACACCAATAAAATAAAGGGAGTTTGAGTGAGGACCCGAAAGTGAACGAACATGTTTTTATGATCTCCGATTTTCTATTGTCTTCCTCACCTCTAAACTCGACCCCACGACTACGACTGCAAAATAATACGACATCTATATATATAATCGAGACGTGTTGATAATACAGTAGAGCGTCGTTTATCCGAATCAATTGGGGACTGGGGTTGTTCAAATAACTTATTTTTCGGATAACCGATTATGTACGAAAAAATATATTAACCTATCCCATGTTGAAATTTTTCTCCGTTGCGTGTTTCGTCGATGTTAAGCCTAACGTAAACCTTTTAAAATAATAATCGTGACTATTGTATTGTTAAAAATTATTTCTTTATTTTGTATAAACAAAATAAATATATTGAAAAATATAAAAACAATAAAAAATTATACTTCAGAACTTAATTTAATATCAAAAACGTAAAATATTTGAGTAGCCCAAGACATAGCCAAAGATTGTAACGCCACAGCACTAGCGAAAATTTAAATTTGCCAACTGGAATGCTTTCGGATAACCGACGTTTCGGATAACCGACTTTCGGATAAACGACGCTCTACTGTAGTTAATTAATAATAATAACAAGCGCAGAGCCCAAACGGTTAGGAGTTGAAAGTTGAAATTTGGTACACAGGGTACGTCACGAAAACGCACTAAGAAGGGATTTTTCGAAATTTCTCCCCACGGGGGAGAGAGAGAAGATTAAGGCTCCAACAACAATGGAAGTGTTAAGTAACAATGGAAGTTTTAAGTAACGATGGAAGTGTCAACAATGCAAGTATTAGGAGAAAGCGACGTGCAAGACGCAGATGCAGATTTTTCGTTTTTGCGGGAAATCAAACATATTTTTAGACCCATCTAAAGATTCTCTAATCAGTCCGGAAACAGGGGGACCCAATTCTTGCATTCTGTGAAAATGGGTAAGGTTGACTATAACGTAATAATGTTAAACTTAGTTATCGTTACTTTTGCCCGAGCAACGCCGGCCCTACCTGCTAGTATATATATATATATATATTTAATTGTTGAAAGATATAAAAGTATTATTGTATCTCTCAAGAAAGGTATATTTAAATAAACCAATCGATGTCGAAATGAGTACATTAGATTTTTTGTCGTTAGTACACTTGAAATCCCCTTGTCAAATTAAGCATATAAGTAAAAACTCATGATGTTTTACTCATTTATTTGGTAAAGGAAGGTATCATTATATATATGATTATATGATTTAAGTATGATTACATATTAAATTAGTACATAAATACAGTAAGACAATAAAAGAACAACATTTACCAAATGTCATTACATTAGATCTTTCTATAAAATCAATAATAAAAATCTAAATTGCTTTTTTCAAGCATCCTTGTCACTCTGATTCATCAGTTGATATTGTACTTTGGCACTCAATGCAACTGACAAGCAACTTGCTATGTTCTTTACATGCATGTTTTGCACTCTAACTACACCATGTTATTACCTTACGATTGTCTGACCTGGGACAGAATGCACATCTCCTTGCCCCGTGTGGTGTATGAGGATGGTAGGGTATTGGGGAAGCTGATAATATTCTTTTTATTCCTTTCCTGAGATTTCTACTCACACGTATGTTTTGCATTCTCTTCTACAGATTATCATCTATAAGTTGCATAGCCATGTTTTTGATGAAGCGGCGGCCGTTCAGTTTTTCGTGAGTAGTTTGGTAGTGTAGATATAGGATGTAGGAATTTATGTTCGAGATGTTTAGAAGAGTATAGAAAACTGTCATGGACCAACGACGGCTATTTCTTGAAATGTCATACATGACTGCCATCTGGTCGACCATATCAATGCCTTTTTTAGTTGCATTGTAGAAGTTAATAATTTCATTTCTTTTTTTATCACCAGAATTTGGGTCAATTTTGTTGTTACAGTGAGAACAACAACATTTTTTGTTTTAGTCTACGGGATGTATAAAAAACAGTGTAATGTTGTCTGTTCAACCAAACATTTTGTTTTTTTTACAAATTAAAAGACAAAGTCGTTCAAAAAATATATATTTTTTCAGACGATTACCATTTTTACAAAGTGTTCTAGAACAAAGTACAGACAGCTGGACCTTCCTTTTTAGGCTACACAACTGCCTATATTTAAAAAGTTCCTTAAAAACACACAAAAACCAATAAAATATTAAGAAAAAATCTTCTTTAAAATTGGAATGGTAAATCTTACGACGTCTTGTTACTTCATCCTTATCCATTGGGTTTCTGGCTTTTTATCTACTGAGGATTGGCGCTGACAAATGTAGATTACGCCGATATCCCTCTGGTGACGAATTTTAGCGATATATTTGAATTTCCGTCGGATGAATAAGTTACTTTTTACAAATTAAAAGACAAAGTCGTTCCAAAAATATATATTTTTTCAGACGATTACCATTTTTACAAAGTGTTCTAGAACAAAGTGTTCTTTTTAAATATAGGCAGTTGTGTAGCCTAAAAAGGAAGGTCCAGCTGTCTGTACTTTGTTCTAGAACACTTTGTAAAAATGGTAATCGTCTGAAAAAATATATATTTTTGGAACGACATTGTCTTTTAATTTGTAAAAAGTAACTTATTCATCCGACGGAAATTCAAACATTTTGTAATAATTACATCTGTTGTTTGTATCTAAAAATTCCTTATGAATTTCACACTTGTGTTTTAGAAGTGTGCTCACCGAACTCAAATTATAGACATTGAGTCGCATTTTCACTAGCGGGAAAAATGTGCACCAGTTGTCAAAACGTGACGTTTCTACCTAGTCCTGAGATCTCTGAACCTTTATAACATACAAATAGCCGAATTATCTACCTTGAATAGGCCATCAGGATGTTCTCCGGCGTTTGTTTCTATTTTACAAACATAATAAATTGTTGCATCAGCCATTACCTGTATTTTTATTCCAAACTTGAATGGTTCGCATAGTATATATTCTCTGAAGGAAGATTTAGATTTACCCCAAAAGGCTGGAAGCATATCATCAATTCTAATACACTTTGATGGGGAGTAATTTTTGTCACACTTGTCAACAAACGTTTCAAATAATTCTTTAATTGGAGCAACCTTATCCACTTATCTTTGTGCAGGACGTTTTTCTTTTCCATCGAATCTTAGGCATCGTAAGAGGAATCGAAAGCGTTGTAATTACATTATCAATCTGAATACCTCTACACCTGTGCCTTCGGCAATCATCAAGATTTATTGTATTGCCATTTTGAAGTACTGTATATACATTTAAATGTATAGAAATTAATTAAAATGATAATATTATTGATAGTATACATACTAAATTGCCAAACGATCGCCTAAATATTGGGCTACTTAAATAATTAGAAATAAAGCAATTTGTCATAAGAGGTAGGCGTTGGGCGCCATCTCGTAAGTAAATTAATAATTAAAATTAAATAAATAAATAATTAAATTAAATTTAGAACCTTCTGGAATAAAAGAATTGGCCCGGGACGGGGCTTGAACCCGCAACCTCCGCTTGCCGTGAAGTACGCTACCAGTTACGCTACCCGGACCCCGAGCAAGCCTTTTAATTATTAATCTACTTACAAGATGGCGCCTAACGCCTACCTCTTATGACAAATTGCTTTATTTCTAATCATTTAAGTAGCCATATAATAGCCCGATATTTAGGCGATCGTTTGGCAATTTAGTATGTATACTATTCGGGCTTTGTTTTGTTGTTATTTATATTATTGATAGTGTTACAATTTTATTATGTTTTTAGTTAACTTAATAAACTAAGTTGTTTTTAAAATAAATTACCTTATTGTTGTAAAATTTATTCTTAAAGTTTACTGATATCTCACCTCGATTTAAATTATTATATGAGTTCATAATTAAAAAAACGAAAATGTGTAGTATAATCAGAGTTTCATTTTATAAATTTAATATTTTTAATTATAGTTTATCATTTAAACCATATAGTAATTCAAAGATTAATGAGTTTGTTTGATCACACAGTTTAAATTTGATTTGAAGAAAGACAGTTTGTTAATATTATTATTATTGCTACTGTACAATTTGAGTTAAATTCTTTTACTTTATAATTTTTTACTTTTATTTCATTTTAGTAACAAAATTTTTTTAATTTTAAAAACATAAGTTTCATTTCAATTAAATTACAATATAAATTTTAAGAAATATATTTTTACAGATTTCACATTAACAATTTGATAAAATGGGTGACATAATTGAATATAATCGTGTTATAATATCAAAAATACGAAGAAAAGACATCTGGTATATAAATGAACATTCTATATGGTCAGTGAAAAACATTTATGTATGAAATTTTTTCATTATTTTCTTATTAAATATAAAATAATACTACAGTAGAGCCTCGATTATCCGACCCAATTAGGGACTAGGGTTGGTCGGATAATTGAATAGTCGGATAACCGAAAAGTATGAAAAAATCCATTATTAGTGTAGTATATTATTATATCCCATGTAATTAGTATATTAGTATATCGCTATTAACCTACTTCGCGTTGAATTTTCATCGATGTTAAGCCTAACAAAAATTTTTTAAAATAATAATCGTCGCTATTGTATCGTTAAAAATTAGAAAATTAAGCCTCGTTTAAATACTGGCTCCCTTTCATGGTCGAATGAGTGTTGCCAGCTAAAACACGTAAAAAGAATATTAAAGTAGCCAAGACATAGCCAAATATTGTAGCGCTACATCACTAGGGGACATTTGAAATTTGCCGACTAGGACGGTCGGTTAACCGAGGTGTCGGTTAATCGGGGGTCGGATAATCGAGGCTCTACTGTAATTTTAATTTTTATTTATATAAAATTACAGAATGCGATTCTAATAGATTTTGAAGCATTTCGAGTTATCGACAGTTGGCCATAAAAACATTACACAGTCCTATAGAAGCTGTAATAGAGATTTATACAGATTCTGTTAAAAAGCATCAGTTATCGGCGAAAGATCAATGGTAAGTCGATTTTACTACCAAAACAAAATTCATGAATTAAATTTTATAGATGAAAAACATCGAATATAACTGGTTGGATTGAACATAGTAATTTACAAAAGTTATTAAATTGTTTCACAATTTTTAATGAATTATTTTTATTTAAAGGTGGACAGATAAAAAGAAAAAATCTTTTTAAAAACTGGAACTACGGTTATTTAGACATCGAACTTCTTCGATGTCTTAATTAATTTTTTCAGATTTATAAAATAATTCATAATCAAAATAAAAATTAGTTCATAAAGAGAATTAGAAAAAATCTGACACCTACTCGCTTAGAAAAAAAAAATTAATTGTTAAAAACTTTGATAATTAAACTTATTGTTAAAATAAAATTGCAAAATGGTATTCTAATAGATTCTGAAGCATTTCAATGAAAGATCATGAAATTATTTATCGANGACTACGGCTGATTGAAAGGTTTTCTTTTATAAAATTAATCGATTCTACACTAATCCGACTCAACATTTCCAAAATACGTATATTTTTTCGTAGTTTTATAGGAATCGTAATTATAGGGACCGTAATTATAGGGGGATCGACTGTAGTAGCTTCCTATAACATTTGAATATACGAAGTGATCCAACAGTCAATAAGAATTTTAAAAATTTATGTTTAAAAGTTTTGATCCTGAAGGTGTGACGAAGAATGATCTGGGTTTAGAAATACCAACTTTGTATACAAGTTTTAGTTATCATTACTGTCTCGATGTAATGAAATGGTTTAATCAAATGTTCTTTGTAACTAATTTCTGTCTCTTTCATCTTATTCTTCTAATCAGTAACTTTGACAATGTCGTGTAATGAGCATCCTCAACGTTAATGGTACCCAAACTTACCAAATTGTTCACAAGTTCACAGGCAATGTATATTCGATAAATTCTAAATCCAGGCCTATTTCTATTATTTATAAATGATTTGTCAAATATGTTCGTAGGCAGGATTAACCTGTTTATTTCTAGTTTATCTTTAATGAAAAATATTATTTTAACTTACTTTAGAACGAAACAATTCCATTTTCCTTTCTTCCACTGGCATTCCTTTCTTGCGTCTAATTAAAACGTAAATCTTTCGAGCATTGCAAGATCTTAGCAATTTCTCTAAAAGCACCTTCAAATATTATAAAAAATTAGATGTAAATAACTTATTAATTAAAATATCTGTGCATAATAACATAATGAAAAAATGCTTACCTTTCCCAATGAACCAGTTGCTCCTGTTACAAATATTTCACGATTTTCATAAAATTTCGAGACAGACATTCTTCTTCTGTGAATCTGTCAAATATTTAGTTGAATAAATCATCGCGGAGGACTGTAAAACTGGAGTCATACTTACAGAAAAATAAATTCTTTTTCATATAAGATAAATATCTACATTTTTCCTACTCTTATTACAAATCTCATTAAGAATATGTAAGAATACATAGTCTTAATTATGCTAGTGAGTCCTGGAAGACATCGGGAAACATTAATACAAGGCTCGATATATTCTAACATAGATCCCTACGACAAATCCTAAAGATTCGATATTTAGATCATATCACCAATAAAGAGGTTCTCTGAAGGAGTGGGATGTGCAAACTTCATAACATTGTCGCCCGTAGAAGAGTCCGACATTTTTCGTATGGAAAACAATAGGATCTATAAAATGGGTTCCCCTGGTGCCAAACGATTACGAAGACGCCCCAGGAATACTTGGCGTAGAACTTTTCTTCAAGATTTGAAGATGCTCAATATGACTTTGGAGGAAGCTGAAACCCTCCCAATCGAACTAGATGGAAGATAATTGCTGCCCGGTTTGCTATCTAGCATTGAAGTAATTATTACCACTACCTACTACTATACTACAATATAGAAAATTACAGTTGTATGTTTAGTTATGTATACTTAGTTATGAACAAAACCCAGCTTTCTATATAAATTGAAATAAACTGAACTTAGGTAAAGCGTGCTCGTAAATAATAATAAAACCCGGCTTGCAATATTACTATCCAGAAGTTAAAGAAGGAGTCTCTCGGTGCTGTATTGCTTAGAATGTGCAGATATCTTAGTCTACAATACAGGGAATCATAAAACGTTTTCGAGAAACGGGTAAACACTCGTCTAGGAAAAACTTTAGAAAGAAAACTATGGTCTTTTTAATGCTATATTTCTCAAAACAGGCAAGTTTCCGTAGAAGATTTGACAAAATGAACAAGGGAATACTCTAATATCCCATTATCTAAATGCATAGTGTAGAGATATACGCGACAATGCAAATACAGGCCGTACAAATCAGAGTGAAAACCTTTCATAATCATGCAAGTGCAGTTGCCTGTATTCAAACGTAAACCGTTTGAATACAGGCAACAAAGCTATTCGTAATAAAGACAAAGTAGTAATTCAGAATATTAATCAAGACCAGTCCAGAACAACAGTCTCTAATGGTTTAGGATGGACAAGCGCAGAGTGAATTGGAGATTTGCATTTCTGCGATGGTGCCGTGGACTCTTAAGTCTATATTCTAATCCTTCAGCAACATCAAAACGTAAATTTTTCCAAAGATGAGCCTACATTTTCGTACCACGACAAGAATCGTATGCTAAATGCTAGAAAACTAAAGCCCCAGATGCAATCTAATCATATACGTGTGCTCTCCAGGGCGTCATTAAGCACCCCCACCTTTAGATAAGTACAAAGTATCGAAAATTTCGTATAAACCTGGTCCAAAAGTTTTTAAACAAAATAAGTATATATTAAAATGTGTTAAATTAAAATTACATTTTTGGCAGCCATTATAAGATTTGTTTTTTCTAATAGGTATGCGTACTTCTTATTGTAACAATGAATTGGCCATTACTTATGGTTACTTCAGCAGCTAAATTTCTCATACATTTGCATTATTATCACGTAATTTATTTATCTAAAAATGATATTTTTCTTGAATTACGACGATATGTCTTTTCCTGTAATCAATTATCTTTGTTTTGAGGAAAGGTTTCAAAATCGTAAGTCTTTCTAACCGTTTTTAGAGAGACAATAGACTTAGGAAGCCAATTTACTTGGATTTATGTGTCTTTGTGTTCTTATCTTATGTTTCATCACGTAATTTGTCTACAAGGACTTATTTTATTACTAGGGTTTATTATACTAGTGACATGGTTCTGCAATTCAAGAAAATATATCAGAAAATCAGTCATTTACATAATAAACCAATTTACTTGGTTTTACAAGTCTTTCCTTGACTATTGACGTAAGTAGCGAGCGTTTTACGTAAACAAATTCAAACGTTAAAAAAACGTTTGTGACACTGAAGAATTAATGCCGTCTATACAGAAAATTAGCATTAAATCATGTTTATAAAGTCAAAATAATTACTTTATATAAAAGCTTACTGCGTATATATAATACAAATAAAGATTCTACATGAAGATAAAACTTTCTAACGAAATTTGCTTTAATTTAAAAACAATTAAGACAAATCTATGTATATAATCGAGACGGGTTGATGATGATGATGATAATAATAATAATAATAATAAGTGCAGAGCCCAAACGGTTAGGAGTTGAAAGTTGAAAGTTGGTACACAGTTAGGATACGTCACGAAAACGCACACTAAGAAGGGATTTTTCGAAATTCCCCCCGGGGGGAGAGAGACAGGATTAAAACTTCTATATGGATACGAGCTCAAACTACATTATGGATACGAGCTCAAACGGTTAGGAGCCGAAAGTTGAAATTTGGTAGACAGTTAGGATACGTTAGGAGAACGCACACTAAGAAGGGATTTTTCGAAATTCCTCTCCACGGGGGAGAGGGACAGGATTAAGGCTTAACACTTCCATCGACAATGGAAGTGTTAAGTAACAATGGAAGTGCTAAGTAACAATGGAAGTTTTAAGTAACAATAAAAGTTTTAAGTAACAATGGAAGTGTCAACAATGGAATTGTTACGTAACAATGGAATTGTTAAGAGAAAGCGACGTGCAAGACGCGGATGCAGTTTTTTTCGTTTTTGCGGGAAATCGAACATATTTTTAGACCCATCTAAAAATTCTCTAATTAGTCTGGAAACAGGGGGACCCAATTCTTGCATTCTGTGAGAACGGGTAAGGTTGACTATAACGTAATAATCTTAATCTTTGCTATCGTTACTTTTGCCCGAGCAACGCCGGGCTTATCTGCTAGTTGTATATAAAAACAACGGTGAAATTTATCCATGCTTAATGTTTTCTTTTCGTCTATACGTTCTTATTTTTATTGTATAATTATTTACATCCTTACTAATTTTACGAGAACGAAAATAGGAATAAGTAAAGTCTTACCTAAAAAATTCGGTGACAAAGTCGATTCAATACTACGTCTGAGTTACGTGAAGAGAGAAAAAGACAGAATTTCCTCATCCACTGAAATTTATTTCCTTTGTCGACGACCGGTTTTCCTGATTGACTTTTTTATGCGTTTCGAAGTTGATTTTCTGGCACATGATAGTTCTTATTTTGTTACTTCGAGTTCCTACTGAAAGCGTAGACTATAATTAAATTCCAAATACCGCTTATATAATTATTAAATAAAGGAAATGCTTTCCAGTAGTCTTGACTTTCACTTTAACTTTACTAATTGCGTGTGTTAAATAACTCTGTTTTATTCTTTTCATTGCCAACTTTGCATTCTTTACTCGTATAACATAACTCCAGACAAATATAGACACAGAAATTAATTTTCAGTCCAAACAATCAATCGTAATTGCTAGAATAACACATAAATGTAATAGTGTAACTAGCAATTATCTGTTGTGACACGGTCACAATTCTTAATAATCATATTTTAAATTTATTTCACTTAAAGTATATGCTCTTGATCTCAAATTAGTAGTTGCTTGCCCCTGTACATCATACTTTTCCTGATAAAATAAAATCGTGCCAGTCATCTAACTGACTCCTTTCGGGCAAAATTTTTTGAATTGAAATAACGTGACATCCTGTGTAAACCGGAAGTTTGAGTATAGTTAAATAGGGCTTCCTGCTACTAATCTTTCCACATCTTATCTTGAATTTCATCTGTTTAACTCCGTTCTCGAAATATAGAAAGGGCTGTTAATATATAATAATTATTATTCTATTGTCTAAGAGAAATTTAATTCTAACTGATAAAATATTGCAATGTTACACTCCCGATTATTACTGATAACAGAGGGAAAGTATGGGGTCTTTTCTGTATGTATAAATGTTAGTATGTGTGTGGGGCACGATTATGTTCACCTTGTTTGAAGCTTAATAACTCCTGTATCTTTTGACGAAAACTTTTAAAATTTTACAAGGATATTTGTAAGTAAAGGGCATTAATACGATTAAATTTTGGTGGTTAAAGATCGAAGGGATGAAGAGATACAGCGATTCGTGTGTCATTTTTACAAAATTTTACTATTGAATATCATATTCAATAGAATTTATATTGTATCGTTTATTTGTCTATAAATTACAAGTGTATAAGGTTAGTTGTTTTAAGTTCTCGATGCAGACAATTAAACTGTATTTCGTTCTCAGAAAATCACTTAATTTCTATTATGTCCTTCGTGTGTCAATCAATTGCATCCATTTATCCCACGCCATTGTTAATCTTAAACAGTGGATATAAAAACTCGAGTTGAAAATTTATTCGTAATTATTTTTTATAGAGTCTGATTTATTCTGGAATTACAATTTGTCTCAAATAATGTCTGTTATTTTAAATTTGTAACACAGGTCACGTCATCAGTTACCGAGAAAAACAGGAAACTTGAATATAATAATTCTTTATAATAATTTTTCTTAATTTATTCAAAAATGATTTTATGCAAATTAATGCTATTAAGTTGTTAATTATAAACAGTTCCCTGTAGATAAATTATAAACAGTTCCCTGTAGAATAATTATATAAGAGTAACACTTCATGACGATCGAAGTGAACAAAATTCTATACGTTTTTCTTTTATAGAATGAAATAAATCAGCAAATACAGTAGACCCCCTATAACACTATTAGAAACACGTGAGCCGTTTACAGCTCGGCACACGTATTTGTAAAATCTAAGTGACTCGTACAACATGAATTCATATAACACGGATTATCTACAGTGTTATAGGGGGGTGTACTGTAATACCCTTGTTTATGAAATTGTCGCTGTGTATTCGAAATTAGAGCTGAAAATAAACATTGTGTAAAAAAAACTATTGCTAAATTCAAGGAAAGTTGAGTCATTTATTATTTGTTATATTTTAATTGCTAAAGCTTTAAAAAAAATGTCACATGCTTTTAAGGAAACAAAATATAAAAAGAATAAAACACTTGAAATGCGTCATTATTCGTTTTAAAATATAATAAATTGAATAAATATAATATCGTTTCTAAGCTGAACGGTGATTTTTGATTCCAACGTGCAGCCATATTTTTTTCTTTATTGCTTCATGTAAATTACTGTTATACATTGTTATGTTTTATGTGTGTTTTATTAACTTCTATTGATGTATTTAGTTCTTTCGTATTCATTTTATATTGCTTTCCTACGTCACAATTACATTTACTGGTGTTAAGTCACGCCTCGTATCTACTAGACACAAGCTTATAAACAGTAATACATTTGCTATACAAATAGAACTATTCCTCTGCAGAAATTGTTCTAAATCTTATGCTGTGATGGGAAAGGCTTATTACTTATTATTTACAATCCTGTTAATGAGGTGTATTAACGTGAATTGCAATGTTGGCAATTGTCACCTTACACTGTGTTTTTTTTCTATGTCATCCAATTGATAATGGTCGGTAAGGCCGAAATGCATTTCGTATAAGTTAATTAAATAGACTGGGGACAGTAGAATGTGATTACCGGAACTTTAGGTTGATGATAATAATCTATAGATAACACTAACCGAGGAAAGATATTTTTTAGTATGACGTCGAATGGACGTGTTATTAAAACAAAACACGAATAACTTGAAGGTTATTTAATTACAATTGTTATTATTCATGAGTAATAATTTATTCGGTGCTGTTTCTTGCCACTTCCTTTAATAACAGCTACAGTATGATTATATAAGTATCAGGAAATTCAACTGGTGTAGTGTAATTGGGCTGCAATTTGAAAATATTGTAGGCCTATACATTCCCACTGTCGTCCGTTTGTCCGGGTTTTTTTTTAAATTAAAATATAAATAAAAATTGTTGTCCGGCGTAGCGACGATAACACTCCAGATTTCTTGTTTGTAGTTAACTTAAGAAGACACATCTTTGCAAACAAACCAAAATTCGTCAAGAAATCCAACAATTAACACAAGAACCACGTGAAAATGTTACGAGAAATGTTAAAAGAGCTTGCATTTCTATGTACGACAGCTACAGGTTTCAATTATATATATTGTTTAATTTTAAAAATTATTTAAAAACAAATTGGTTAACGTTTATGATTCCATTTATCCCACGCCATTGTTAATCTTAAACAGTGGATATAAAAACTCGAGTTGAAAATTTATTCGTAATTATTTTTTATAGAGTCTGATTTATTCTGGAATTACAATTTGTCTCAAATAATGTCTGTTATTTTAAATTTGTAACACAGGTCACGTCATCAGTTACCGAGAAAAACAGGAAACTTGAATATAATAATTCTTTATAATAATTTTTCTTAATTTATTCAAAAATGATTTTATGCAAATTAATGCTATTAAGTTGTTAATTATAAACAGTTCCCTGNCTTTGGTAGCGTTAACTTTCGCAAAGTTAATTGCAGTATTAAAATTTTATTAATTATATTATTAATAACTGTGCAGTAAAAATTTTTATCACTTTTTGTATTCATTCGTTTGTATCAGTACTTTCTCCAAAATATTTTGTAAAACAGGGATTTCTAACAGGGTCCATCTGCTAGTAGGCACGTAAGTCGCCATCTCGTGTTAAATTAAACCATAAGAATAAATTAATTTAAAATATAACTTAATTATCTTAATCGTAACATGCGAGTCTATGACACGTGGCCAATTAAAATTCGAACTCTATATGAGATACAATAAGACAGACAAACGTATCTATATTGTCATAAACACGAGAGAAATAAAAACAACACTTGCATAAGTTACTGTATAAGTTACTTTCGTTTTAGCTGAAGTCTTAGTCCATTAAGTCTGAAATTCGTTATATCAGGGTCCATAGAATCGAGGATAAATTGTATTATTTTTGTTTATTTGTTACTAAATGACGTTTTAATCGAAACTATGATGTAAAAACTATAAATCGTGACTATTTAAACTATGCTATACAATGCTATAATTTCGTTATTTGAATAATATAATTAACAATATCTCTTGTTGTTTAAACTTAAATGTTAGCAAATATTAGTGCACATTTTCCAATAATGCACGGTAACTTAACTCGTGCTAATAAGCAGTACTATACGAGAAATTGCTGTTTAAACCTTTTCGTATTCGTTATATATAGGGTACTATAAATAAATCTTATTTCCAACTTATTTAATTTAAAACATTCATTCTGTCCATCTCAAATCGAGTGTGGCTTACCCCTGTATATCATACTTCTCCTTTAACAATAGAGTCGTGCCGGTCATCTAACACCTTTCGAGGAAAATATTTGAATTTAAATGTGACTTTTGGTATAAACAGGAAGTTCCTATACAGTTAGTAGAGTCCTTTTCCCCCAAAGGTTTCCACATCTCGTCTCATCTTTCATCTCTCTTACTCCATTTTCGAAATTAAAGGAAGGCAGGTCGAAGGATAGACGACAGTGGAAATTTATGTGTACAGTGTTTTTTTTTCAAATTGCAGCCGAAACACTAAAATGTAGGCCTATTCGTCGCCTAACATAAAATTCCAGTTTTCCTTATAAATGAATGCTTCCTGTGATGCAGGAAAATAACATTTTCTTCATTTAGTCATTTAAACTTTAAATAAACATTATCATTTATTTATTTATTTTTTTATATATATTTAAAACTAATATTGACTCGCTTATTTAGCAGCTTTTCACCTAAAAGTATTGTAATTTTGTATGTCGAATACTCTCTTTCATTAATTATAATTGAATAAGAAAACCATCTTTTCTATTGTTAAACGAGTAGTCAACGAATTTATCGGAAAAGACAATGAGAAACACGAGAAGAATATTTTTATATTTTAAGTTAAATAATTGAACACGAATTTTTTAATATCGCCTTTAAATTTTATATAAAAGAAATGGTGCTTTTTCTACATTTTCCATTAATAAAATAATCTGATTTTGTTCTCGTATATTTCTCCTTACATAATACAGTGAGATCGTAAAATCACTCCTCACTGGACCAAGCTCGATACTTCTAAGGGTGATGACATCATGACATACTTTAACCGTTTCTATGTGCGATCTGTGTCTGACGTCATCACTTCGTTCCCAGAAGCTCCTCCCGTTTTTCCTCACACTGTGGAAGGACTTTACGATCGCACTGTATAAGCAAAGATTGCTCACAAACGATTTTGTAAGTAATGTATCTAAAGATTTAAAATTTGACCAATTACAGCGACTTTTCTTTCTGAAATTGAACATATAAACACGTGTTTATTCGAAATAGACATCTTATTAATTTGTAAATTATAATTTTAATGAAAAAATAGACCCAAAATATGCATTTATACGTATTTTTGTTTTTTTTTTTTTATTTTACGTATTGTACAGTACATTTGATCATTTTATTTTGTAGAAACACTTCGACCAAAACAACTGCATTTATCATTTACGCATTTTCCACGTAATATACAAGTACCTTTACACTTCAAACGTAAAGCTTCTACCTTAGAGAAAACGTGGTAATATTTAAATGAAATTGTAAAATTTATATTTAAAGGTTTTCATTTTTCAAAAATTCTTCCTTCTTATAAGTGGGGGAAGATAATGTAACACATTACACATTACTATAATCTAACTACGACTATTGTTGTATGGCGTATTAAATTAAGTAATGTATAGAGTGGGAAAGAATGTCACTTAATAATCTTGTTACAGAACATAAAATATACCCAAACTTAATTCGCTAACGTCAGGACACATTAGATTAAGGAGGAAACGGATTGATGTGTATTTTGATATTTTGTTTTAGAGACACTTGAAAAAACCAAGTGGCCATAGCTTCTATACTAAAAAAATACAAAAGAAAAAAGTTTTATCTTTCGTAGACGTAGTTTTATTAATTAAAGTTTTCATTGCCATTGTACACAACAGTATACATAAGTGAACTGTACCGTACATAAGAAATATTTCTTGTTAAAAATTACGGATATAATTAAAATTAGTGACAAATTAGTTTAATCTTTTGTATAAAGAAATACAAAACATAAATTTTTAAATATTTTGTTGCTAATTCTAAAGTTCTACTAAGAAGAAAATCAAGACACCCAATGAAAATTATGTAGTTACTGATTTTTAATGCTGACAAATTCACAATATAAAAATACTTTATTAAGCATAAATAAAGAAATTAAAACAGTATTATTCGTTGGTTTAATCGAAAAATGTGCAATTACGTTATCACTTAACGAACAGCAAAGTTTGGCACTAAAGTAATTTAATTATCGGTTTATTACTTTGGTAGCGTTAACTTTCGCAAAGTTAATTGCAGTATTAAAATTTTATTAATTATATTATTAATAACTGTGCAGTAAAAATTTTTATCACTTTTTGTATTCATTCGTTTGTATCAGTACTTTCTCCAAAATATTTTGTAAAACAGGGATTTCTAACAGGCTTACAGGATACAGACTTTTCGGCTTACAGGATACAGACTTTTCGGCTTACAGGATACAGGCTAACAGGCTTACAGGATACAGACTTGGCTTACAGGATACAGACTTTTCGGCTTACAGGATACAGGCTAACAGGCTTACAGGATACAGACTTTTCGGGATCACTGAAATTTCGAAAGGGTTGAATTTTCACATCAGAAATTTTTTGTATTGTTCGAGAATTTCAGATAATTTCTAAATAATAAAAACAATCGAGTGAAAAAGTAATTAACTGATTTAATAATTTTTTTTGGTATATTAAGCAAAACGTTTGAAATGAAAATTTTAAGGGGTTTATTGAAAAGAATAGTTTATGCATGGGATTCAATAGAAGAAAACAGTTGGGAACCCCTCTTGTAAAATGAGTTATGAAACTGCTGTGAAGTCGAAAATTTCTCTGTCACGTCGATCTGTATAAATTCTACTTTTTAAGTGTAAAACGTTATTTCTGATATCAGCGAAATAAATATCAATAGCGAAAAAGTACGAAAATGAAATATTAAATGTTTTTCCAAAGACAAAATGTATGGCACATGGTTTTCGGGTTGAAAACATGTTTCTTCTACAGGTGTCACTCGTGTTGTTACTAACATATAAACCATTTTTGTAAATACTCTCAATTAATTAGTTCACACTATCCAATTCCTTCGTTACTACAAGGAAAATGTAGTAAAATTCGAGTCCATAGCACGAATTCTTTGTTTGAAGTTCCTGAACTTTCCTAATTTGTATATAGACGAACCTGACTGATGGCCGGTTTGCCAAGAGGGTAAGATAGAGACCTACCGCTGTGGGAGTTCCAGTATAGAATTCGGGCAGGTCGAAAAACCTGCGATCATTTCTGGATAGTTCGTAGTTATATGTTGGGTCTCACCACTCACCGTCGAACCCATAATGGAGTTCGTAATAAAATTTACTCTTGTTGGACATAAGAGTTAAGAGAAATTTAAATGTAACCTTTGAAATAATCAAAATTATTTATATTTCTAATATATAAGTTAGATAATTATTTAATTATCATAGAAAATGAGTTTATAAAGTTGAGTCATGGAAATCNTTCGAATTTGTAAAATCCTGTTGTAAAATGACTTATGAAAATGGTCAGAAGTCGACAGTTTCTGTATGATGTCAATCTGTATTAATTCTACAGGTATTTTTGAAGTTCCTGAACAATTATAATATGTATATAAACGAGCCTAACTGCTGGATTGCCAAGAGGGTAAGGTAGAAACCTACCGCCGTGAGAATTCCAGTATCTAATTCAGACAGGTCGAAAACTCTACGATTATTTGGGGTTGTTTCATAGTTATACATCGTGTCCCATCCCATACTACCCAGTCGAATGAATTTTCATAAAAAACGACTCTTCTTATAGCCCAAATGAAGATAAGAGTTAAGAGAAATTTAAATGTAACCTTTGAAATAATCAAAATTATTTATATTTCTAATATATAAATTATAGAAAACGAGTTTATGAAGTTGAGTCATCGAAATCTGGAAGAAACAATAAATATTTTATAACCGTCAACGATAAATATCAAGTAAACTGCCAAGGAAATAAAGAACTTTAATTATATAATAAAAACGTAATAATAGGAAAGATTTATTTTTCTATCGATAACTTTAGACCAATGAAGTTTTAATGGATTTAGAGATGAGTAATACAAATAACAAATAGGTGCGTATTAAAAACGATAATATTTTATAAATGTGTAAAATTTATTAGGTTTTATTAATTCATGTGATTGCCAAGTAATGTAAGAATGGAAAACGTTTACAAGTCTTCGTACGGTATGACTGGCATAAGTATTTAATTATAAATAAATTTAAATATCTGTTCGAGAAAACTATGGTGATAAATTATTATATCAGTAAAAAAAAATTCTAGTCTCTTCGGTTAAATATGAACAATCATAGTGAAATGCTCAGTGCCTCGTTCTTCCCCATTTCTCACGCAACTGGAATTTAAATTAACTTATTAAATTGTTACGAAAAAACAATATTACATCCTTAGTTTGATGAAAATCACAATATATAAATTTCATTATTATATATTATTTTTCGAAAAAATAAACACCCCCTTCTTTGAAAACTATTATTGTTTAAAGTATATTATGTTATTATGTATTTAATATTTAATTACAGTATAGCAGTTTTCCTTTTGATTGTTTATTGTTGACAATCATAAAACATTTATTTCTATATCCAGGCTTCGATGCTCGTAATAATTATTCACACCAATTTTGTAATTAATTAAAATATATAATATTATAATAAATTTTATTGCTTCACTTTATTAAACAAATATTTAGGCTATATTTTATTTTTCTGGCTGATAAAACTTTATATATAGTTATGGCGCGTTACATATGAAAGAAAAGCTTTGTGGTTATAAAATAATTATAAATACCGGAGTTGAAAATGGTGATACGGGTGCATGTTTCGCCGGTTATATCAAGGCCCCTGGTGTAGAGGTCATCTGTCATGTGAAGAGTCTTTTGTCTGATTCCGGTTGGTGAAGTCTGGGTTTAAAGCGCCGGTTTTACGGATAAATTTGGTAAGTCCGTTGTAGGTGACACTGTTGTTGATGAGGAGATCGGGCGTGCAGGGCCAGTTGAATCCTTCAATGAGGGCTTTGTGAATAAGTTGAGATTCTCTGTGTGTCATAGAGGTTGCATTCAAAGATGAAGTGCAGGGGATCCTCTATAGCGCCACTGTCACACTGACAGAAGGAGGTGTCTCTGTGTTGGAATCTATTGAGATATTGTCGAAAGTTCCCATGGCGATTAAATATATAGATATATATTAACTTTTGATGCAAATTGGAACTCGTGTTATTTTAATTCAAAAATTTACACCCGGAAGGTGTTAGATTGATGATCGGCAATACTCTATTATTGAAAGGAAAACTATGATGTACGGGGTAAAGCTACTATTAATTTGACTTGAAAAGCCTATATTTTAAATTTAAAAAATTAATAATATGATTAAAAATTGCAGCCTAGCATTATGACGATGTCACAATAAATAATTGCTCGTTTTATTTAATTAGTATAAAATATAAGAAAAGAAATGTGCTTCGCTCCTATTCTCTTTCCATTACCTGTTACCTGGAGTAGAAATATTCATTCAATTTAAATTCAAATATTGTAATATATTGCTTATAAAAACACATACATTTTGAAACTTACTACTCTGCACAATAACAGTCAGCTATAAACAAGTAGGGGTTGTTCAGATTGATGCCATAAAGATATCTTCGTTTTGTAGTATTTATAATTACAAATAAACTAAACTAATTAATTCAGAATTCTTACACAATTGTTTACTTACTGAATATAACACAAGTCACACACATTACAAGAATTAGTGTTATAATATGAAAAGCACGTAATCTTTCCATTTTCTATTTCACTGAAATCAGAAATGACGATTCGCTCTTAAATATAGAATTTAACATAATGTAGAAACTGTCGATTTTAGATAAATTTGGGTATTTTTAAGGCAAATATATTTTTAATTACAAAATGTTTAGAATTGATACAAACGGATAAGTACAAAAATATTTAATGATTATCACATAAGAGTATTGAAAATACTTCTTACTTTTAATTATAAGCTGAATCATTAATTCGGTTATTTCCAAGATGTTTAAATAATTAAATTTTAATATTGTTTATTTTACATAATAAATGTTATTGCCATTCAAATAATAAATCGATAATAAAAGTATCTTATCGTGGAGCTTTCTCATTCGTCAATTTATACGTAAGAAAAAAGTTTGTATTCGTACTAACCAATTAAATTTCAGTGTTTTGTTGCCTTTTGTGTATATATACTGCATGAAAATTGTTACATTATGAGAATTCACCAGTTTGTCTGCTGTATTCAATCAGTAAGTACATAATTTCTCACCTTTTAAAGTTTTTCATAAAAATACTTGATTACTCCTTTAATAATTTCTTATCTGTAGTGGCAAATATTAGTTTTTTTTTACTTCCTTTAGTGCAACAACAAAATTGTTTTTCCTCTTTCCTCTTCTTCTCATATTTTTGCTCGTCTGCACTAGCAGCTTTCGCTTCCTCATTTCCTTCTGCGCTTTGCTGGCTTCAGAGGATTCGGGCTCACAGTTCTCTATCATTCTGGTTCGAGAGAAAAGAAAATATTGTCAAATAATCGACAATCATTTCAAAAAGGGCCACTACTAATCACTGCCAGAATGGAAGCAAACTATTAGCAATGAAGTCGTTAGCTCTGACATGACCAACTATGAATCGCTCTAAACTCATCTTTATCTGTTAGAAGCGTTCACATTCCTGTCGAATTTTTGCAAGTAAACTTTAGATACTACCGAGCACAATTAACCAGATTTCTATAACCTAGACCGAACTTTAAAATTGGGCTTACACTGTGGAAATACGGCATGGTAATATATGAACTCCATGTTGTACGAGTCACTTAGATTTTACAAATACGTGTGCCGGGCTGTAAACGGCTCATGTATTTGTAAAATCTAAGTGACTCGTACAACATGGAATTCATATAAAACGGAATTATCAACAGTGTTATAGGGGGATCGACTGAATTAAGGTAATCTCGCGTTTGTGTACAGTTTGTGTGCGATTGATTTCATTTGTGGATGTGAAATGAAAATAATCCAACAAAAATTCTACCCTAACTACTATATAAATCGATCATTACGCTGTTTTGTATATCTGGTGATGAAATTACTCCTAGATTTCAAATATACGTTTTTCTAAATGACTAATTATTTTACTGTTTAATCTATATACACATTCGGCACTAAATATTTGAGTATTAATTTTTGTGTTTTAATTTACATTATTTAATTAAATTTAATTTGCACACCACACAGCGTAGAAAATACAACGACTACTGTTAGACGTGTAAGGTTCCTTCAAAGTAAACTAGAAGCACATCAGATTCACGAAATTTGAATAATTATCGTGTAAATAATATGTAGTAAATTAAAAATTTCGAACACCGTGTATTTATTATACATGATTTAACACTATAAATTATCTTCGCACTTGTAGAAACGAAGAATTTGTGAAAGATGAAAACCGTTGGATTTCTTTCGGTTCTGCTTGTCTTGAATGCGATGATTGGTAAGTAATTAGTCATCCCCTTTAACGATGTATGATACATTTCATAAAATACGTAAATTTTACAATTTTATGAAACTTTTTAACGTTTTCTTTCAGCAACTTTTTCAATGGTGGAAGCTCTATGTTTGTCTTGAAGAGGGGGAGATTATGACTGCAGGGTTAGTGGAACATGCGAAAATGGTAAATGTGTATGCGGCTCTGGTCGAAGTGATTTCTCACGCGACTACAAAAAATGATCAGAAAATAAGAATGGAAGTAATAAATGTACTTGGAATTAATAATTAAATATGTTTAAATGCATATGTTCGTGTTTGTTTTTTAAATAAGATTTAGGGGAGATCGGGGCAAGATCGGCATGTTAAGCTTTACTTAAATTTTGTGTAATAAATACTGCTGTAAACTGAAAAAAAAGCTTTGCATATTGTCTATTGGAATGTTACCTTACTATAGAACTGGTTAAAATCAGTTTGGAAATAAAAATAATTAAAATAATTACAACTTTACAAGAAGAGAGAAATTGACGAAGTTGCCCCGGGTATAGGGGCAAGATCGGCAACTTCTCTCTTTTTGTAAAGTTGTAATTATTTTAATTATTTTTATTAAAGTTGCCCCTGGTATAGGGGCAACAGTAATGGGGCAAGATAGGCACGTATATAAAATTATGTTATTAACAATGTATAAGTTGGAATTCACTATTAAAACAAAGAAATACAAATCCAACACCCATTTAATATTATTACAACGAAATGCAAGTTCAAAGACATATATACATGAATAACAAATGCAAACATGTTTTCATTTATCATCTGTTTGATTTTTATCCTTTGCTTCTAATGTGGCTTTATGTTGCCGATCTTACCCCGCTAGTCATGATTTCGAAACATTAAGTACAACCCTGAGAACAGAATGCCAAGCCACGATCTGGCCACGTGAATAAGTTGAAGTTACATCCTTCTAACAGGAAAAGTAACTTTCGTTATCATGGAATTATAACAAAACCTGCCAATTCAATATAAATGGAAAAAAAATATTATATGGAATTGAACGAAAATGAAAATTTGCTTATTAATTCAACTACGCTTGTTGGAGAACAATAAAAACACTACACTCAACAAGCCACCAATAAAACGCAACTGCCTAACCTATAACCAAAGTCTCCTTTTAATTTGTTTTTTAAAAAAAGCGCTTGACAAACTTGCCCCGCATGCCGAAGTTGCCCCGATCTCCCCTAATTCACAAATTCATAAAATGATAATTATAAATTAAAACACTTTTATACATTTAAAATTTCATACAGAAAACTCGTTATAATTGAAGAATTTTGAAATATTTCTATGTATTTTTTATCAAAACGAATTCATTTCGCTTATATTGCTTAAGAAAAATATGATAAAAATAGAAAACAAATTATTTTATAAAGGAAAATTGAAAAAAACGTCTTTTAATTTTTTTATTTCTTAAAATAACCCTCTTGTTTAATTTTTTTTATATAAAATCATGTATCTATTGTTTCACATTGTGTTTTTCTGGAAAGGCTAATGACAATTCGTTAGCCAATAGAAAACATTCTTTTGTTATTCATTTATATTTACCGAAAGATCTACTATCAAGACACAATGTAACAATGCTAATACGTCATAAACTGCTAATTACGCCAGTCAATGATACTTTTTATATATAACGATTAAAGTTGTCTTTCTCAGGCGCTCCCATGAGAAAGTTTGTGTTTAGATATAACCAAAGAAATATGTTTTTTAAGTGATTTATCAACAACAGGAATTGTCATATCGTTGCCGAATTTTGGCATAGAGATAAGTCTGAAGCAGATATAGAAATGATTACAGTTACATAATGATGGCGCATTCCGTAATGCCAGCATAAAACGTTAAATTGCGTTTTACTTAATTAAGGTACAAAAAGCGAGTAAAGGCATGTTGTATGTAGTTTACCTTCGCAGAGCGACCACGAATCACTAGAGATGCCTCTAACTCGCAATCGAACACCATACGAACAGCTAAACGAGTTAAGAGGAAAGGTCATCATCCGGTCTTGATGAGCCAGATGATCTGCCCGAAAAGCCTGCTTTCTAGACCTTTCTAACAACACTGTGAGTTGTTGAAATTCGTGGATGACAGAGAGTTCGAACGCAAGATGCCCAGAGTCGTGACACTGTCGGCAGACCACTAGTCTGAATTTTCGGCTGTGAGCTCACTGGCTAACCGTATTGTTGTCCGGCTTTCGGACACAGATGGCGCCATCGTTACAGATCTACGTGTCTGTTCGTACCATATTGAAGCGCCTGGGTGAAGAACATCAGGTATGGCAGCGGCAAAAATTAAATGAAAAATTATTCATACGTGTTTTTATTCAGCAGAAATCGCACGAGCATTTTGCAAATATACAAAGATTCTAATAGGACGATGACTTGACGAAGCGCGAAAATTAAAAATTTATTATGGTGTGAGTTACTTGAGGTCAAAATACTCCTTGTGTCTTCTACAAATTTGTAAAACTTGTCACGCGCTAAAAGTGAATCGAGTTTGCGATTGCTCATAATTTATTGGTACATTAATCTCTACGGCGATTTTATATTTTGACATTGGTATTTAACATGCTCGATCTCCTGTCAAATTTAACTTTTCAAAATTCGCCCGTGCGTATTTTTAATTAGAGTTAATAAAATGCATGCTGCGCATATCAGGGTTTTAAATGCGTATTAACGTTACTTTTGGTGATAACAATAGATATGCACGTGCGTCTTAAATGCTGATTTTGATCTGCTTTAGACATAACGTTAGAAAATTACTTCCATAGTCGTGTTTCCTTTTCCTGTGTCCAGCTGATACAGAAAAAATTTCCGTGGCGGAAAATACCTAGTATACTTATATTAATAATTATATACACTTCAGTTTATATAATTATAAAGTTTATATACATTTCAGACAATTCGATGTACAAATTTAATCGTTGAAGTAATTTTAATTCTGGTTCGGACGTATACTGACTACAATGACAGTCGAACACCGGTTTAAATACAGTTTAAATGTGCGTACAGTATAAGTTGCCTTGTCCGTTTATAGACGATTAACAGAGTCTTCAACTGGTAACATAATGTTTTGTTCAATGTTTTTGTTGTCACGTTGTAGATCATCAGACTGTCGTTGTTCTATGGACTTTAATCTAATCGAAGTTGAACAACCAGTGCAGAAATGTCTGTCCGTCAATTCAAAGCGAAAAAAAAAAAACCAATCCGGGATGAAATGTCAAGTCCAGTAAATTAAGTCGTAGCCGGGTGAAACGTCATTTCCGGGTGACAAAGTCGTATTCGGGTGGCAGAGTCATATCCGGTGAAAAGTGACCTCGGAAGAGAAAATTTTCATTTTACGCAGCAGAAGAAGAGCCTTTTCCACCAAGGTTTCTTCTGCTTGACGGATGTTTCGACCATCACTTTGGACTCCCCTCGACACTCCACCGTCCATTCTGCAACTTCCGGGTACCGCAGTCCCAGGTAGTCGACCACAGTCGAGGCGCTATCGTCGGGAGTAATGACAACCACCCGTTTGGTGCACTCTCCGCTCTCCTCGACATCTTTCGGGAGCACCCGAATCACTGGAAACGAAGCGGAAGACGACGACGAGCCTTCTTCCTTC